>NW_009619364.1:0-21955 GCF_000690535.1 Cariama cristata | reverse complement strand
TGGCTTGTTTTTTCTCCATTTTCCCTGGAAATATCAGATCTTAAATTATGTCTTTTTTCTTGACAATAATACTATGACCCATAATATGATATTATTTGGAATATCAGATAACATGCCCAATTCCACTTAAAGGAATCCCATTAATTGTAAAGATTAGGACACATCAATCTTAGGTCAAAAAAAATTTCTTACTGCAATGTCAAAGCATATCACAACCTAAATCTCAGCCTAAATCACAAAATTCTTCAGGAAAACCATGTAGGAATGTATCTAATATGTATTATGGCATTACAATAATTAGAAAGGATAAATAGAGAATTTGTATTAGTACCTTTTTAAAAAGGAGATTGAATTGAAAAATACTTTCCCTCTTTTTTCCATTTTAAAAACATATTTAAGCAGTTGAGTTGAGGATTTCTATGCCATTGATGGTTTAGTGTGCTAGCCACAAATAATTTGCCTAAATATGGATTAGAGATGAAAGCAACATGCTTATGTTGCTGAATCCACATCATGTTGTATGCTGCTGGCACCAGCCTCCAGATTCCCATTGCCAAGAGTAATTCTTTCTTTTTCTTTCCTCTTCTTTTTTTTTTTTTTTCTTCAGTTTAAGAGCATGTGAAGTACAAGCTATCAATTCTCCACAGGTACTGAACAAACTGCCTCTAAAATATTCTTTTAATAACTTCTTCTGGGAGAATAGCATGGCCTTTCAATCAAGAGTATCTCTAATTGTGTTGGATTTACTTGACATTTTCCTAGGATCTTAGGAAGTGATGAGGAAACTGAATTTGACAATAAAGTGAAGTTTTTGACATTCACTTGGTCTCTAGTGAAGTTAGAATAGTGCTATTAAAGAACTACTACCTCCAAGGATGCAGCAATTACTTTTCTCAGTATTTTTTATTTGCTGAATAAGAGATGCAGATATTCTTGTCTTACAAAGATTTTAGCAACCAAATTGTTCCTTTTTACTATAGAGAGGAACCATAAGTAATACAGACCAGATAATGAGAAGATGACTCCTTGCTGAATCGCTGAAGCAAATGGATAGAATTAATCTTGAAATTATGCTCTGAAGAGAACAATCAGGTAACATTCGAACAAGTATCTGTTGCACAGTATGTAGTTTCCAGTAAAAATGTGTAATTTATACAGTGTTCCAAACTGTTTGTTCAGTCTACTTTAAAGTTCAAGGTTGCAGGACTAATATATAAGGAGAAACTCCTGTCACTCCTTGGCTTCTTACTCATTCAATAGCACACAAACTGTCACGGATTTAAGACAGAACTTAGGGTAAAGTGTTCACTTTGATCCAAAGTTACCAGACCAGTTGCCATCATTACTTTTATTGTCAATAAAGGCTAATGCAAGATCCCTCATATGTTTTATTTCTCAGACTACTTCCATTCCTACTGTTTTTCTCCCCTTATTCCTCGTTGTCTTGGGGATACGAGAGGAGTATTCATATGAATAAATCACAGAACTAGCTTTGTCAAAGCTAATTTTATCATGTAGCTGTTTAAGGTGTTTCCTCAAAAATGAGTTTATGTACAAAACCCATGTCACAGTAGTTACATTTATGGGGCTTGTCCCCACTGTGCAGGCTGAGATGATCCTGCAAGGCACATTTCTGAGATCTCACACTGGAACAGTTTAATGCCTGCATACACTCTCACGTGCCAGTGGAGATTGCTTTTCTGAGCAAACGTCTTGCCACAGAGTAGGCACACAAATACTTCATGCATCTTTGAGTGATTAGTATAGTTTTCTAGATGCTGAAATACTCTTGTATATCTAAATTTCATAAGTGTACAGATGTTTACATCTGACATTGCCATTTATATACCTTTGCAAGTAATGGAGACACACAGGGAAACCTAAGGGTGTAAATTACCATTCCCTAAAGTAGCTATCTTATTAGATCAAAAGCCCAGACTCTGCTATCTGCATGCAAGCAAGGTGTTTACACAGTGAGACCTAATACTCTGTTAGCATTCAAAATGTCCCAGGGCTGGAAGATTTTTTATTTATTTATTTTCTAAAAATCTCTAAATTTTTTTTTTTTTTTAACAAAGGCTGAAAAAAATGCTAACTTTACCAACATATTTGATTGATAAAAAAGAAGACTGTCTATTTTCAACAAGGCATACTTTTAAAAGATTAAGAATGGTGGTGAGGACACATTTTCTTCTTTAAAAGACAACAGGTTAAAATGCTATCTGCAGTGAGCAAGTTCAGCTCCAGAGAAGAAAATGTGGTTCTTCTTGCTTACATCTTCTACTGAAAACATATGTGCACTTGCCACTAATAATGAAACTGAATCTGTATAGATTAGAAAAACTCATTCTCATATTGCTTATTCACAATACTTTGTTTTAATGTTATTTAAAATAGACATCTTCACTTTGGAAAATAAGGTTATATACTCCATGAATAATGTAATGACTGAATGGAATAAAAAAATAGCTTTCATTAGCACATTCCACCACCTGCAGCATACTATTCTTCTTCTAAATATATAGAAAGTCTTCTCAGTGATGCCAACAGTTGTGGTAACTAAAGCAACAGGTATTAAAGATATTAGGAAGATGTTAAGGTAAGAATACTTTTTAAATATTAGTAAGTCTTTTTTGGCAATGTGAAGAGATAAACATTGAAGAAGTTTGTTGGGTCATTGTGCAAGCTCCATCATTGAAGATATTTCAAATAGATCAGGCAAACATCTGTCAAGAATGACATGGTGTTTCCTTGGGATAGAGAGCTGGACTAGATACCAACTGAAGGTCCTTAGGTTGTGTGCAATTTTCTTACTTTACCACCTGACTGTACCTATAAAAGTGCCAAATTACTACTGTCATGCTTCAGTTCTTATTCTAAAGTTTGGCATTTCATACAGCTGGAGTTGTATCCATCACTACCTTTAAAACTTAAGACCAAGACCTTGAGACAAGTAGCAGAAACAGGACAAAACCTGTGAACTACTTCTCCATAACTCCCAAATAGAGTAGATGTCCCCAGAATACTTCCCATGCATATCCTTTAATCCTTAGACCCTCTACCATTCAGCTTTTCTCCTGTCAGACTGGAGAGGACCATTCAGGAATACCACTGCCAAAGTAGAAATATATGTGCTATGCTGCTTTTCAAAAAAATAGTACCGTTTGTCCTGGGTGGTGTGGTATTGTTGTTTGTTCCTTTTGTATTTTTCATCCTCAGACTTCAGTGGTTTGGATTTGTACTTTGTCAGATGTTGCAATTATCCTTTAGAAAGATATTGTATATTTAAATTCAACAGCAACTTGTCTATCATTGTCCTTTACTTCAGAAAAACATTTTATTTCTAGGATTAGCTACAGTATGCAAAGCATCCACTGTACCTGTATACATATGCAAAGGATTTAAACAGGTTGACAGTCAATCTTTTACAGTAGAATCTCTCTCCTCCTGCTTCGCAGAATGGCTTCTGCAATGGTTTTAGAAACAGCTGTTAATCTTAAGTATGTAATGCCTGATTAAAAATCTTCAAAGAAGCCTCCAAGACCTCTATTCAATTTAGCTCTTACAGAATTTCTGCAACAACATGTTATGTTTTCATGAATGTATCACATTTGTATCATAATTTCATTGTTATCTTGTTTGTATTTCTTTATCTGTTACTAGTTATCATGTGCTTTAACTAGAGTTTTTGGCAACAGAGGCAATCTTCAATTTCATATTTATCTTGTGGATGGCACAACAGGTCCTGGAAATACAGAGGTATTGTAAAAAAGCACTGCAAATAATAAATAACAAATAACATGCAACCTCTCTATGAACTCACATGAACTTAATGTGTGTAAATTGAAGCATGCTTAAACTTAAGAAAAAGCATACTAGCATTGAATTTATCTGATAGAAGCAGAAAACGTTTTTTGATTGACAAAACAAGTAACTAGCAGAAAAATCATACTAGCTTTGTTTGAATTTGGTAAGCCATTAAAGCAGGACTAAATTATGCTGAAGTCACCAGTTAAATTCAGAGCAAACTTGACTAACATTCAAGTGATGTGTCTACTCTTCAAGAGTCAGGTTTAAGAGATGGCTCAGATAACATGGCATTTTCCGAAATCTGAAAAGATTACACAACTAATTTAGCAGAACCAGCTATGCCTATACCTTATACCTGTATTTTAATTTATCTGTTTTTGTGCTTTACTGGGGTATATGCTTTACTGTCTCTTATTTTATTACCCTATCCATCTTCAACAAGAAGTGCCATAATTTATTTCTAGACATGCAAAGACAGCAGCTCATTTACTCCTGACAGAACTGGAGTTTCTAAGAAAGAATAAACCACTAGTGTGGGGTTCTATCAAAGAAGAGCAATATTTAATAAGAAGAGCATTATGTCACTGCGATGGCTCCTTTCAGGTCCAACCAATTCATCTCCACATGGAACAAACCCATTCAAGGGTTTCCAGTTCTGTTGCATGTACAGAACTCTATGTGTACAGAATTTTTCATGACAACAGCAGGACTAGATCTTGCCTTCAGAGGCAACTGGTGTCAGCCACCAGTTAAAAATAGTTGGAGAAAACCAGCATATCCTCAGCTTTCTTATGAGAACACCCTAGTGTAAAGGAAACTGCACAAATTGTGCCTATAGTGCAAAGAAGTGGCTAACAGTGCAACCATTTATTTTCCTGATTTATTTTATGAAAAACTGTCTGAGTAGGTTGTAAAATCTGCTATGAAAACATAAACAGTGGTTTATGCATTGCTATGGTTCCTGTACACACTTTACCTTCAAATCCCTCTGCTCCTGAATTTGACTTTCACAAAATTTGACAAGCATGCAAAGTTACTGTATTGTACCGAGAAAAAGAGAGTGAGAGGAAGAACCCTGTAGAATTGGAATCCCATGAGATGAGGCTATTCTATAGTCTATTCATAGTGTTGGAAACAGTAAAAACCAAGTAACTTACTTGTACTCTTCTCACGGATTCACTGAAAATGTTGTGGCTGATCAGAACTATTTGTATAATTGAGGCAAATAGAAAGGGAAACACTACAGGTCATAGCCCGTGGATCAAAACTTAGTTGTCTGGACAAAACTTTCACACCATGTGAAAGAAATGTTCAGCCCTGGTGTTGGCCAGGGGACATCAGGGTCATGTGACTAGAAAGAGCAGAACTGTGAAGCAACCACACATTCCTTGGAAATGTAAAGAGTGAATGAAAAAACAGAACAGACACATACCAAGACTGCAGGGTCAGTGGACCTTGGCCTTAAATAAGAAATAAATCCATGTTGTATTAGTAACTGCTGGATGAACTAGTCAACTGTCTTTCAGATTTTATATTTGTTGTATGAGAGAGACTAAATAAGGTCTGTACAAACAGATGAGTTTAATGTCCTTTCCACAGATTGCTAGTCTATCTTAAGTAACTATAAACTTTCTAGAAGCTTGTTCAATAGCTTGATTTTCCTTAGAGCTGTGCATGTATTATTTAACATGAAATCTAAAATTTTCCTGCTTCCTCTTTTCTATTTTTTAGCCTGACCTCTTTCTGAGATAAATTTCAGTAATAAAGAGCAGAATTTTTACTTCAAACAGCTTATGCCCTTAATGAGTACTTCAGAGTTTAAGAGAGTGAAAAGCTCCTTTGTCACCTTTACAGTTAAAAAAGAGATTCATCTAGTCAGCATCGAGATAATAAAGGTTAAATGAGCATAATTAAATACCAGATTGAGGCTTGTGAATATCAGACACCCCAACTGAATTGCAGATGAAAGAAATGTGTGAAAATGTGATTCTCTTCTTGTATGGAAACCAACAACCAAGAGATCCAAAAGGATTATTTTTTTTTTTATGATGAAAGGGACATATTTTTATAGATGGCCTACACAGCTCCAAGGGAAACTAACTCTGCAATTTCAAGAAATGTTGTAGTAGAGACTAACTATCCTTATTCACCAGCCATTCATTTATGTTTCATCTTGTATAATGTTTTATAGATGGAACATTTACCTCATTTTTTATAAAAGGTATTGCTTTCCACTTTCCCTTCAGTAAGCTGGACTGTTTTCTTTTGAAAGCCACAAAACTTATTGCTATCGAATCCTTAAGTTAATAAACTAGAGGGTTTTTAATTTTTTTTAAAGACTTTAAGATACATTCGGGATACATCATACTCATAACTGAAGCATTTTTAATTCTCTTCTTATAGCAGAAATGAAGGATACCTGGAACATATATTAAGTAGGATGGACTGGTTAGCTGTGGACAGTTTCCAGACTCCTAAACTTTTGGAAATGTCAACATTTCAATAATAAAGAAAAAAAAAGGAAAAAAACTCATCAGTACAAAGCGTATTTCCTTTGGAATGAGTGTTTTCCAAATTTTCACACAGAAAACAAATCCTCAGGACTTTTTAAAATAGAATTGTTGGGCCTTTGCAGGTGCAGCAAGTGACCTCTACTACCTATTACACAGCTTATTACATAGCTTGGTAGCTCAGGGAAATCCTGGTACCCAAGAACTTCAAGAAAACTCCGAAATTCTGCAGCAGTCTTAAAGCATCACAGCTTCTGGGAGTTGGACTGATAAGTGAGAGAAACCTTGAAAAAATTGTATGATTTCCACAGAAATTTTTTGTAAAATAAAATGCTGAATGCTTTCATTTAACTAAATGATCAAACAAATTTCTGCACCAGGACATAGTTGATAAACATTTGACAAACACTTTTTTTTTTTTAATGATTAAAATTAGAAAATAACAATCACTTTTTCTTTCAATAGTTGCGACTTCAAATACTTAATTTCAAATTCCTTTTCAGGAAAAGTATTCCTTCATTTTTGCACTTGACTTTCAAAACTGAATTCAGTGTCTTAGCTGGAAATCTGATTATCTTGGGTCAAAAATATACCCAGTGGAAGTAACTAAGAATTCACCTGAGAACTTGGCATTCTGAGTACAATGAAACTGCAAGAAATATTAAATATCCTCCTTAAAGACCTTATAACTTGTCTTTACCATGGTCTCTTTTCAAAAACACGTGCATATGCTCTTCATCTAGTACATATATATGTTTGTACAGCATGTTCTCTTATATTTAATAAGGACAATTATTTAGTGTCATTCTATGACAGTTTGTTTTCTATCAAATTATCTCTCTTGCATATAGACAAATCAAACACAATAGAAAACCAGCTTTTAAAATTTACCCATTTGCTCAACTTTGAGACACACCACTGATAAAAATAACTTAGATGATTAAATTTTTAAAGCATGTCTATTCTTGAAAGGCGCTATGTTTTTTCTACACCTATATGAAAAGATCTGAAAGAACTATTGTATGACTTTTACAGGATATGGTTCAGTGATCATATCTCTACCAAAAATGTTATTCAGGCCCTCAGGCTAGGTAAGGTTATATCAGTTCTTAACTTTACCTTTCTGACCATTGGCATAACTCATCTCAACCTCTGTTCTGTGCCGTGGTGCTGGATCAGTGGCAAGTGTCCCCTTTTCCTTCATTTGTCCTCACAGATGCTTGCACATTACAGTGAGTGTTCTCCAGATGAGCCTGGACTCTCTGTAAGCTCTGTGATTCATTAAAATCTAAGACCTCAGCGTAAGCCACACAGAACATGAGCCACATCTGCTGAATAATCATGTTTTGAGCTCAACTACGTGAACTTGCCTTGGGCAATCGCAAAGCATGACACTTGATTACGATAAATGGGAACAGAACAAGTTGTCAAGATGATACCACTGCAGTTGAGGTACACAATTACACTCCTAGATTTATTAGTGTAGATAGTCAATAGGATAGCAGAGAAAAGAGTGCCAGATACAGAACTGTTATTTCAGTCTGGCAATTCAGCCCACATAATTTTGCTTTAAGGAATCTCATTCGCACATTCCAGCAAACCTGCTCCCAGATTTGGTTTATTAGCACAGGTCAAAATGTCAGACTGTATGAAACAAAACAGTGTGTTTTCACAAGGCAATTTAGCATGCAATAAGCCAAGTTAACCAGCAACAGCTCATACCAGTCCTATTGACTGCTCATACTCTGGTGGCCGATTCAATCCCCTGTTGGCTGTTTAAGTGAGTTTTACTCCAAAAGCACACTCCTAAATTGTATAATCCATTAATTCAGGGCACTTTGGAAGTTGGTCCTATGGCTATAAAACCAGTTATCATACAGATGTTGAAATGACAGGATATACATTTGAAAAGAAACAGCACTGGCTAGAAGAAGGAAAAATCAATAGAAATGTTACAAAATGGAGCATTTTAAAAAAATATAAATGTCTCCATATATTTGCCAAAAAAATAACAATGTGGTAATTTAAGTATTCAGATTTACATTTATTTTAACATTTTATGTGTAAATAAATGTTAATAAATTTGGCAATGTTTCATTTTTAAATGATGTTACAGAATCTGCTGGACTCTGCACCCATTTCTGAAATATCATTTGTATTCATGTTCTATTGAGAAGAGTTAACAAATCTAATTTAGCCTGAGGCAATTGTTTTGCTGTTCCAGTTCAGTGAGAAGTTTTAGATTTGGAAACTAAATTAGATTTTTGGAAATATAAAATCCAAATAATGAACATAACAGATTATCAACTTTCTGTGATACACAGCTATCTGGAAAGAAGAGACCTGAAAAAGATATTCTAAAAGTTCCTCCATATTAAAAAGAAATAAAAAAAGCTCAAGTCTGATCACTGTCATTGACTCTGTCTATGCCAAACCCATCAGCAATATAACTTTTGGATGATTTACTGGAGCCATTTGTTAATCACAGGTAAATCATGGATTACTCCTCTATGTATAGTGTTTGCATAGGTTGGTTGTTTTTTTTCATAGGTTGAATTTTGGCAGGATGTCAACATCTTTCGGTAGAATAGTACTTTCTAGAAAGGTTTACTAGGAAACATCTCTATGGAAATTGTGTTGTCAATCTGAAGTGCTTTACCAAGTATCAGTCTCTCTTCACCAGAATGCAAACCAAGTCCTTTCACCTGTCTCTGTTCATATATGAAACATATTGGTGAAATACTGCAGATAGATAGGTTTTTTTTAATCAGTGGCTCATACTGTAATTTTCTAAGACAACTGGACTAGAAACTTTCAAATATTTTCCAAAACACTTTGAATTTTGGCAATAAAAAGCAACTATCGAAGAATGAAAATTGTCTGCTTCTTACTACACTTCCCAGAGGGTGTTGCATGGCCTTGGATGTGAGACCTATGTGAAAAGTCATCAAAGAAAAGTGTATAACTGCATAACTGAGGAAGCACTGAAAGCTTGATATTGCTGAGACTTTCAATTTTATATTCAGTCCGCGGGAATGATGGAACTCTGTGACTCATAAGCCCAAAATCTCTAATTTAAATATCAGTCAAGCATTTGGTCAGTTCCCTCAATATGTCTTCTTTGGGTTCCTCACACACCATTACAGGCCTGAGCAAAAACATCCTTTGTAATGCAACTGCATATCTGGAGGGAAAAAAAAGGTGAAAAAAAAGGTCTCTTTTATACAATATTAAATAAGTTAAATATTACAATGTTGTTCCAATAGAGAGGCTCAAACCATCTCAGAGAGTATAATTTGAAAATAATGCAAGGATTCACAGATTTGTTTCCCCCCTCGCCCCCCAAGAGGTTATTCTTCTAAATCAAATACAGGGTTCCTGCAAGACTCAAGGAAAAGGTCTTTTATGTTCATGTGCAGATGAATATATCTGGTGTAAAAGCTTATGATAACTACCACTTATAAGGTGAGGAATAAATCTTTTCTACAGGAAAATTCCTTGGCATGAGTACCTCCAGAATAAAGTATAATAAAAGGATAAATAATAATGATAATAGTTCTAAATAAGTCTTGTGTTGAAATAGGGTTTTTTAATGTTGATTCAGATATTCTATTGATGCTGAATGAAACATTTTGTTCATTAGTTCTTTGTTCTGAATTTCCCTAAAACTTAATCCTACAGTTTCGGACATTTCAGAATTATTAAAACTAGAGAAGCGCATTCATGCTGAAAGTGGAATTCTAGAAGGTAATAACTTATAAGTGGTTTCAAGATTAAGAATTATATTTGCATAAATCAGTAATTATATGAGATAGAAAAATGTTATATAAAATTTTAAGGGACTTGTTCTTTTTTTGCTATGGAATCATCAAGTGTGTACAATAGTTTTGAAATACAGCCTAAGCATTGACAATCTCACTATAACTTCTAATTCTTTACTCTAAAAGCTTCAACATCTTTCTTATTGCTAGAAAGGAGCAGGACACTGGAAGTATTGCATACAGTGATTTCATTACTCCATCATATTCAAAAAGTCATGGCAGTCAGGCGAAGTCCCTAGTGACTGGAGAAAAGGGAATATCACACCTATTTTAAAAGGGGTGACAAGGAGGACTCTGGGAACTACTGACTAGTCAGCCTCAACTCTGTGTCCTCTAAGAACATGGAATAGATCCTGTTGGAAGATACATCAAAATGTATGGAAGACAGGGATGTGATTAGAGACAGGCGATATGGCTTCAGCAAGGGCAAATTGTGCCTGACTAATCCAGTGGCCTTCTATGACAGAGTGACGGCATCAGCAGACAATAGAAGAGCTACTGATATCGTCTACCTGGACTTCTGTAAGGCCCTACAATATTTGGAGAGATATAGGTTTGATGGATGGACTGTTAGAAGGATAAGGAACTGGTTGGACGGCAAAATCCAAAGTGTTGCGGTCAACAGTTCAATGATGAAGTGGATACTAACAATGAGTGGTGTCCCTCAAAGGTCCATACTGGACCAATAGCATTTAATACCTTAATTAATGACATAGATAGTGGGATAGAATACACCGTCAGCAAGTTTGCAGACGACATCAAGCTGAGTGGTGTGGTTGGTGCACTAGAAGGAAGGCATGCCGTCCAGAGGGACTTTTGGCTTGAGGAATGGGCTTCTGCGAACCTCATGAAATTCAACAAGGCGAGGTTCAAGGTCTTGCACCTGGGTTGGGACAATCCCCAATACCAATACAGACTGGGGAATGAATGGATCAAAAGCACACATGTGGAGAAGAACTTAGGAATATTGGTGGATGAAAAATTGGACATGAACCGGCAATGTGTGCTTGAAGCCCAGAAAGCTATTGTATCCTGGGCTGCATCAAAAGAAGTGTAGACAGCAGGTTGAGGGACGCTATTACCCCCCCTCTACTCCACTCTGGTAAGACCCCACCTGGACTATTGTGTCCAGCTCTGGCATTTACAGTACAAGACAGACATGACCTGTTAGGGTAGGCCCAGAGGAGGGCCATGAAAACCATCAGATGGCTGGAACACCTCTGCTCTGGAAAAAGGCTGAGAGTTGAGGTTGCTCAATCTGGAGAAGAGAAGGTTCCAGGGAGACCTTATCGCAGCCTTTCAATACTTAAAGGGGACTTACAAGAAAGACAGAGAGAGACTTTTATCAGGGTCTGTGATAGGACAAGGAGCAACTGAAAGAGGGTAGATTTAGCTTAGATATAAGGAAGACATTTTTTATGATGAGGATGGTGGGACACTGGAACAGGTTGCCCAGAGAAGTTGTGGATGCCCCATTCCTGTAAATATTTGAGGTAAGGTTGGACACGACTTTGAGTAACCTGATCTAGTGAAAGATGTCCTTGCGCATCACAGGGGGTTGAACTAGCTGATCTTTGAACGTCCCTTACAACCCAAACCATTATATGATTCTATGAAAAATCTCAGGCATGGAAAATTTTCTAGTCTGATTCCCCCCACCCCCTGACATTTCCAATTTGAACTATGGAAAACTAAGGTTTCATTTTTTAAGATCCAAGTAATGAATTTTATTTCTTTTTCAAGCCATGACATTTTAGTTATCTATTTTATCTAGTTACTGATCTAGTTATCTATTTTAGTTATCACTTTTATCTAGTTATCTTTCTAAATATCTGAAAATTTTGAACCATAAATAGAAGGAATATTGCTTCCAAAAATGTCTACAGGCATTTCTAAATTTTAATATTCAGAGTATTTTATGGGGTTTAGATGCAAATCCTTATCCTAAGTGACTCCTACCTGTGTTTCGGGATGGACCTCCACACCATTGACTTGCAGATTTTTTTCCAATAGGAAAAAAAAAAATGGCGTGGAAGAGGGCGAAATGATATATTCAGTAGGTCCCTTGAATTAGATAGATTGAGGACTAAATCTTGGGATACAAAATTATGTGCACATGCCCCACGGTTATGAAAGTGCCTTAAGAGCTACTGGCAGGTTCGTGACAGTAATTACCAACATACTTTCAAAATTGTTAGACTTTAAAATTTATGTTTCAGAGAAGAAAAAAACCCAACAGCTTGTTTTTAATTAAAGATTTTAAAGAAAACATTGATTTCTTCTATTAGAACTCAGCAGACAGTAGTGTTTTTCCACTGGAATTGAACTTGGCCCATTGTGCTCTTCCCTGGCTTAAAAACTGGAATGCTAAAAGCCAATAGGTCTATTTTTGATCAGAATCAGATGGTGAATCTAATACATTTCTGTTAACCTCAGTGGATTTACTGTGGTTTTGTATAATGGATATCAGAATTTGCTTTGTGGTCTGAACGTGATTTAAAAGAATTATGCAGAAAGTAAAGGCAAGTAAAGCTGCTGTCAAAAGGTTAGAAAAATCAATAGGCAGAACAGAAAATAAAGTAGTAAAAAGGTTCTTAAAAAATGCAAAAGTTAAAATGTCATCTTGAAGTGGGAGAGAGGAATTCTGCTGAGAAACTGTAGTTTATAGTGCAAGCTATCTGAATGAATAGACAATCAGCCTCATGGTTACTTGAAGAGTATGTTGCACACTTGTGTAATGTACACCTGGTTTGCACCCTTGGAGTAAGTCTAAGCCTTCTGAGTTAATTAACTCTCCTTTGATATGTGAAAATGCTGAAAAGAGGTTCCCTTTCTACTATAAGACAAGCCTTGTGTTTTAGTTGTTTCTTAAACTAACCATGAATTTCGCAATCATATCCATTTCCTTAGATGAAGTCATTGATATTCTTTATTTATTTTCCTATCTGTTGAAATCTGTTGATGCAAGTAACTTTTATATTTCAGTTAAAGGTATTTATTTATTCTGTGGAAAGTTCTAGTACAAAATAACTTCCTCAGACTATGTTATAGTATGTTGCATTATAAAGACTGTTGCTTTATGATTATCCGAAATAGCTATTAGTGTCTTAAAGTTTAAAAATATTTTACGCCTTTTCTTACATATTTTATAAAAGTGTATCCTTGTTTTAGATAAGATCTTCTCCAGTATTTTCACATGGATTTGAATTAGGTATCAGATCTTAAATGCAATTAATGCATGAAAAATATTATTGTAACAGTCATTTCCTTTAGTGAAAAAATGCATGTGATCTGGATTTTTTAGTTATAATTCCATTTATCCAGACTGGTCCTGATAAATATAGGGGGTTTGGTTTGGGGTTTTTTTGTGTTTTTTTTTTTTTTTTTTTTTTTTTTTTTTTTTTCTGTAAACTTAATTAATGTAATTATCATACAAATTCCTTATTGTGTGAAGTTCAGGTTTTAGATGAAGTTTGAATCTTTAATCTGAGACTCTCTTTGAAACTTAGCAACTGGCAGCAGATTCTGGTAGTTAGGGCATTGTCTTTACTTAAGTGTTATTCCCCTTTTTTATTTGGAAAAGAGTAGAAGCCTTTCTACTCTCTGATAGCTCTAGAACTCAACAGGATTAATTGTAGCTGTTGTAGAACCTCTTATATAAAAGTCCTGAGTAATCTCCCCTTCATATAAATTATATCATCTAATGGAAGGCCTGGACATACAAAGATCCTACATCAGAACAGGTCATGAATTCCCATCATAGAACCTTCAGGAACTCTTGAAATTAAGAAATCTCCATAAAATCCATTGCCAGTGGAAAGGATTATCCTCTGAAATATATAAATTCTAGTTTTCATGGTAACTATTAGAATAATTGTCGAATAACATAGGATTGTGTGACAAGAACCCTTTAGGGTTAGTCATCAGGGAATTTGTCTGGAAGCACTGAATTAAGCAAGATATTAGTAAATCATCCAGTCTGCACCTTCTTGCATTTTATGATTGGACCATATTATGATTTATGGTCCAGACCTTCCAAGAAGGTGCAGACGAGGTGAAGTTGTTCCTTCAGTTATCTGAAGGAACAACTATAAAAATTGTCATTAGAATTAAGTGAACGCATATGTCAACAGGACAAGAAATTCAGCTGTCATCTTAAACGCTTACCTAACCTTTAGAGCTTTTTTTTTGTTTTCCTCAAAGTTAAAATTGTGGCTGGTATTTTCCACTAACTGAATTAAAAGTATGTTTATGGTGTACATCACATGACCGTCATGTACTATTACGTTTTTGGGTGGCTTGTATTGAACTCAATCTCCAAGAATTTTATTGAAAAAATAAGTTTGGCCTAATTGTTGACTGCACTTGTTATCAGTATGTTCAAAGATGCCTCTATTGTTACTTCTAAACATATTCTGAATACTGAGCAGAAGGTCAAATTTCACTTTATCTGAAGTAGTTGGCAGAAATATCACTTGCAGTCTTGTTAAAACATTGTTTGAAATTTCATAATGAAAAGGTCATAACATGTTATCAGACACTTTGCAGAGGGAACCAAAACAAATCAAATCCTAGTTTAAAAAAAAAAGCTGAGTTGAATAGTAGTATTACCATATCCAAGGAAATGCAGATTCATGATTCAAAATTAACATACAAGATGTTGTGTTTTTTCCATCCAATCATAAAATTCTTATTGATGTAGAATAAGAAAGAAACTATTGAATATGAATCATAGAATCATAGAATTCCAGGTTGGAAGGGACCTCAAGGATCATCTGGTTCAACTTTTCTTGGTAAAAGTATGGTCTAGACAAGATGGCTCAGCACGTTGTCCAGCCAAATCTTAAAAGGGTCCAATGCTGGGGAAGACGAAATAATGTCTGAATCTAAATATACTTTATCTGACTTCGAGCAAACAGCAGTCATAGATCCTGCAGCCGTATTCTCAAAAACAATCCCCAAAACCTGACCTGTACCCACTGATTTTAAAGATATTCAGTCATTAGATCAAATTCAGGGACTGACCTGTTTACAAGGAATTACATGCTTATATATAATACTTCCACATCCAATGAACTCATTTCATTTTTATCACCCCAAAATAAAAGAAAAACTAAAGTAGATGACCTAATGTTTCTTACAATTTAGGTTGACACTACTGTGAAGAATGCAAAATATCCACACAGAAAAAACATACTAGTGAAGTCACAATTTCTTTAATGACACTAATTAAAGTCTACTATGTCAATTGGGCATACATTATGTTTATACACCAGTTTTGACCGGCATGTAACAGGCAGGCATATAACTGCTGTATAACTATCATATATACCAGTTTTATACATGTTTTTTTATTTTTACACTCTTTTGGAAAAAAAAAAAAAAAAGGAAAAAAAATCCCATTCCGTGGACATTGGTTATGCAATACAGAAATCTAACACTGGAGTTCAAACATGCACTGAGGACAAAAAAAAAAAAAAAAGGAAAAAAAATCCCATTCCGTGGACATTGGTTATGCAATACAGAAATCTAATACTGGAGTTCAAACATGCAGTTGTCAGCTGAAGTTTTTACTTACATCAGCACTGTCACAGAGGTCAATAAACAGTCGTATTAATAGGTTCACCAACATGTAGTTGATGAAGATAAATTAAAGTATTGGTCTCTTCATTTTTGTTTTTTTCTTTCCTTCCTTTGCACATGGTACGTTATTAAACTAAACTATGTATTGATAAGCAGAGTAGATTTACTGGTAGACATCAGAGAGACTTAAAGTAACATAAATACCTACCTGTCCTGACTGCTACAGGACAGTCCAGTGTCTGCAGTCATAGGAATACAGATCCACACTCCCTTTCCTCTTTTCTTTGCAAATTGCATTATTTTCTTTAACTGCTCTATATCTTACTACATCAATTGCTTTTCTAATACATGTTCAAACACACATACACTCAGGAAAAAAACTAAAAACGTTTTCCAGAATGTAAAATGTGTGGATTTTTCCCTTTAGGTGTAGACAAGGCTCCCTGATATGAAGGCAGAGCTAGTTTTGAATTTACTCTTGACCTTCTCTCTCTTCCCTCCTCTATATTAACATAAAATTCTTGATGTGCGTGGAGATCAAAAAACATTGATTACAACTGTTTTAGGAAGCAGTCAGCAGTCTGAGGAGTGCTCCTGGAAATGCAGAAGAAAAACATCCAGGGTTTCTGAAAAACAAATGCTCTTTTCCTTTCATGAGTGATCGCAGAGGGGCAGAATACATTCCGAAACAGTACAGACAGCAGTGTTTATGTTTGAAGAACCCAGTGACACTTTTCTACCCAAACACCAGCAAATAAATAATGAGTAAATTAAACAACCAATAACATAGCAAAAACTCCACATAGCAAACCAAAACTCATAATACAAGGAAGTGCTCAATATTTAGATTTAATAAAAGCTTGTAAAAAATCTAAACTATATTTCTTTCTCAAAGTTTATTTTTGTAGTTGCATTGCATATATGTTGACTCATTTTATAGCATTTCTGTTTAACATTATACCATAAACTCAGAATCTCAACACCTATACAAACATGCACCAAATAATTTCTATTGTCAGTATGTATGTCAGTAGAACATAACGACAAAATAATAAGTACCACTTGTTTCATTGAAATAACTCCTTGAGAAGCTGATTAATGTACTCAGATTTATTGGAGATATAACAACATACAGTGTAAAAGAGACAGATTTTCTAGATATTATTGATATTTGTGCATGGGGTCTTGTCAATGTTTCCTTGAATCCTGCTTCTGTCTCCAGCATGGACTGTCTTTTAAAATTAACAACTGACTTATCTTCTAATTTATGAACAGGACAACAATAATCTCATCACTACATATTACAATGGGACATACATATCACATGGCACATGGGACATACATATTACAGTGGGAACTACCTGCAGGCTCCTCTGTTACGATGGAGTTACAGCCGAGGGATGTGAGCAGCACAGCACGGGCCTGTGTCTACTCAGGTTAATTGCTATGTGGTCCACTGACTCTTAAACGTGCAATGGTCTCTAAGTCAGGATCACTATATTCCACCCCTTCATCCATATACAGTTTACCTTTCCCAAAGATGTAAGTTAAAATCTACATTAATAACATACAGGCTTCTCAACCTCTAAATGCAAGCCCCAATAGAGTAGACATGACCTGTTCAACATCATCAACTCCTTGAATAGTGTATCTTCCACAATGCTCCCAATTCACACTACCAACTATCAAGCTATTTTTCTGCTTGAGTAGGAGATAAATATAGAGATTATTAATTATTGAATTTTCACAAGCCATAGTACGTAGTAACTATGATTTTATAAATTAAGCATGTAGTCCTATTCCATAATTAGAAAATGAAGCTTGTAAAATACATCTGCTCAGCAAAGGAAGTCTCCGTAATAAATTGCATTCTTCTTTCTTTTTGGAGTCCCTCACTCAACTGTTCTCTAAAGCAATGCTGGAATCCATTGTACTGGGGTAATACTGTGTTTCAGTTTAAATACGTAGATAGGTAAAGGTCTGCTAGAAAGGAAGGGTGAGGCAGCCTTTAGTATGCAGCACTGTCATCGTTTAAAGCTGGGCTGGCTCTTAAAATGGGAGGCAGACAGTCTCTGTTAACTTCTCCCACCCCCCGGATGGGAAGGGACGGAGAAAAGGGAGCGAGACTTACGGATTGGAAATTAAAACTACTTTAATTAAACAATAATAATGGAAAATAGTATCATGTATTAATACTAATACTACCAATATTGGAAATAAAAGGAAAAGTATACAAAACCGACACTGAGTTTCCCAATGATGTTCAGGGGACTGCAGGCTGCAGCCCACAGGGCAAGCACCCAGATATCCCGGACCGGACTCTGTAGTCGACAGGAACCAGATTCAGGAACGCACGGATCGGGGTCGGAGGCAGGAGAACAAGCAGGGTCCCACCAGGATGCCGGCCGTGAAAGAAGAGAGCAAGACCCTCGTGATCCCTTAGCTTTATACTGAGGATGACGTGGATGGGATGGAATACCTCCTTGGGCAGTTTTTGGTCACCTGTCCCATGTGCACTCTTCCACAGGTGCGACCCTTGTACGACTTTTTACTTGCTTAACGAAAGAGAGCCAGCAGTGGCCTTGGTTCTCATAGGGATAGGTATAAACATCGGCCTTTCTGCATACCAATCCTACTGACACTTCAGTAGCAACTATAAACATCAAGTGTTATCAAGTCTGAAAAGCAGACAGTGTCTGAAAAACATGTAGCTGCACCTTTAAAAAGTGCAGTTACTTAGAAGAAACTTAACTGAAATAAAAACTCCTGAAAGGAGAAATAGTCCTGTTTTAGCCAACCCAGGTCAAGCACAATGCAAGGTTCATTCTCACACAATCACAGAATAGAATCATACAATCAGTTAGGTTGGAAAATAGTTTTAAGATCGTCAAGGCAAATTGTTAACCTAGTACTGCCAAGTCCATCACTAAACCATGTCCCTAAGCACCACATCTACTTGTCTTTTAAATACCTCCAGGGACAGCGATTCAACCACTTCCCAGGGCAACCTGTTCTAATGCTTGACAACCCTTTTGGTGAAGAAATTTTTCCTAATATCTAATCTATGGATTCATATCCAATCACATACTGTGACAGTGCTGAAGTGATTGCATAGACTCTACTCCTGCTTATCTTTCCATTCAGGTCAGAACTTCTTCCACCTTCCTAAAGTCAGAGCTCCACTGCTGGGGAATGTTGAAGGTTTCCTGAGAGTGTCTACAAGGAGGCGATTTGGTCAACTTGCAAATTACATTCTGAAAAAATGTTGTCTGCTTCTATTCAGTTAAGACGATCTTCACTTTTTACCTCAAAATGCAGTTAAATTTTCTTCTGCTTTGCTATAATGGAGTGGTAAAAGTGAAAACTCAAAATGAAATGTCTATGTCTTCTGATGAAGCTGACAGCCGCATTAAAAAGGAATTTCAGTATAGTAGAGCGTGCTGATCGGTCCTGAAACTTATGAGAATATGAAAAAAATTGTATAAACTTTATGCAAAATATAAGAAACTTCTGCTTGTTATACATATGCCTCTCTCAAGTATTTTAAGTACAGATTCTCTGTGCACACGTACTCACAGACACATATACATATGAACACACACGTGTATTTATCATGTGACTTTCTAAATGTTTTCGCCTGATAATTTGGATGCATTGTTATTTAGATAGTATTAGAGGGCCCCAAAAAATGTATGTCCATAATAAGATTACCAGTGTTGAATTGATGAATAGCTGATCTTGTAACAAAGAATGTGATACTTATTTGGATCATAAATATCAGCATATAAGCTGCATTAGGAAGTTTTGGAAAATTCCTTGTAAGTAGAAAAGGCTGTGAAACAAGGGTTGACGGTCCAAAATCTAAGTAATGAACCACCTGAGTTAATAGAAAAATTAGTTTTGCATATCACTTAGGAAAACAAAGACTTGACCTAATTTTCATCAAGAAATAGCAACAGGACCCCCAGAACACCACCAGAACCCCAGAATACCCTACAGTGGAGATAAAATCTCAGTTATTCATAGCTTTACTTCTCTGTAGTAGAACAGAAACAAATTAATATATCCCGCAGTTATGGGTAATAAAGTCGGACTTTCAATAGCACAGTATTATCAACTTGTTTGGGCTTTGAAGGTGTGGTGTAGTCTATAACACCTATTTATCTTCAGTGTAGGGATTCTTGCCTACTTCTTTTATGAATCAGTGGGTAAATAGACCAAAAACATATTTTCAGTTTACTGGTCCAACTGAGCTAACAGTAGTCCTCATCCAGTGTGCCAAGGACCATGTGCTGAAGAAAACTGAACCCTGAGAAACCATCCACACCTCTTTATGTAATTGTTTTCCAGAATATACTAGGTTAAACTGCACTCATCAGTTATCCTCTTAAAGCTCTGGAATATCATGTACAATTCTTATACATCTATTAAAACTCCCACTAGACAGAAAGGCAGTTTTGGCATAAACAAGCAAATCTACACATGAAAATATGTCAAAGTCTACACAAAATTTGGCCAGAGCCTTTCCTGAAATTTCCTGAAATTTCATGTCTTTTTTTTTTTTTTCCTCTAAATCTTGGGCTTATAAGGCTTCATAATTCTATAATATCTACAGCAAGAAGAATCCAGCTGAATGGAAGTATGAGATCTGAGAATTAAAGCTGTGAAGAATCAGCATAGGTGATGGATGGTCATGCACACACATGACAAATTTTTTTTTGAAAAGAAGTAATAAATGATAAATTTGCAATGTAGATTCCTGTAAATTGTTTTAAAGAACTGATAAGGACAATATTATTTACATAGTATTAATGAATACAGAACCACACTGCACACATAGTGTATTTTGCACTATTTTCTTTGATTAAAATGTAGAAAATAAAATTGTTGTTGTAAAGACATATTAGACTTCATGCACTTATTTTAGAAATATGAAACAGAATTCCAATAAGAAACATGGCAAAATCCAAGAGACTCACATATAAAAATGCAGTATGAATTATTCCTTCATCTGAATACATCTTCAAGGACAACACGGCACAATTATCCAGTACTTCTATATTATGCGGTTCTCTAACATTATTCAGTACTGTCGTTACTACTTCTACTATTACTATTATCACTATACAAGTAAACATGGGTTCTATTCTTAGTTGTCATCGTCAATTGCTTTGTGAGTCTGGATGAGGTGCCCGTCTTTATTTCTCCTTTTTTTAAGAGAAGAAATGATGATGGATAAAGATTTTTTTCAAAGGTACTTTAAACTCTGCAGGTGAAACAGTTTCATGGCTTGATCTAAAGCTCAGCAAGTTCAATAAGAAGCTTTTTACTGACTTCAGTGCTTTTTGGGTCGGACCACCTGTGTAAAAATGAATAATACTGAGCAACTAAAATTTTTATGTGACTACATTTTATTTTGGGAGATGTTACCAAATTTACCCTTGAAATTTAATTAATAATATTGTTTTACCTTGCCTCCCTTCAAATTATAACATTTCAGGTTTTAGATTCTGAATTAAATGCCAGATATAAATGGAGGAAGTAGAGTAGAGGAAGAAGGAAAGTTGATATATATCTGTCCTAAAAGGATATTTGAAATATTGGCTGAATTTGAATGTACCAAGCTGGTACTGTTACTAAAAACATAATCTGAAAAAGTAACTTATTTTTTTACAGAGCAAAATGAATTTCAAAAGGAAAAGATTGGAACATTTTGCAGTGTTGTATTTCAGCACACGCTGACAAGTTAACTTTTCTAAAGTGCAGGACACATTGGTCTCAAATGAAGAATTCTGTGCCAGATCTGAAAGTGTCAAGAATTGTGCTACTTTCCTGTTTTTCTTGTGTCACTGAGATCAGACGTATAATAATAGCCTTCTCTGAATTATAATACTCTAGCTGAAAGCTTGACATGAAGAAACATAGAAGAGAGCTGGTTCACTATTCATTTTACTAAAGAAAATCAAGACCAGCTGTGGTGGATTGACCCTGGTTGAATGCCAGGTACCCACCAAAGCTGCTCTATCACTCCCCTCCTCAACTGGACATGGGAGAGAAAACATAATGAAAGGTTGATGGGTTGAGTTAAGGACAAGGAGATGGCTCAGCAGTTACCATCATGGGCAAAACAGATTCAGCTTGGGGAAATTAGTTTAATTTATTACCAATCAAACCAGAGCAGGATAATGAGAAATAAACTCATATCTTAAAACACCTTCCCCCCATCCCTCC
>NW_009619363.1:0-28085 GCF_000690535.1 Cariama cristata | reverse complement strand
ATGATTCTATGATTCTATGATTCTACAGCAGCAACTATAAACATTGAAAGTTATTAAGTCTGAAAAACAGACAGTGTCTGAAAAACATGTAGCTGTACTTTCAGAAAGTGCAGTTACTTAGAAGGGACTTAACTGAAAGAAAAACCCCTGAAAGGAGAAAATAGCCCTGTTTTAATCAAACCAGGACACTGTTTATACTGTGACTTCACTTAAATAGTGAAAAATCATTAGTTCCTTCTTCAAGGGAAAGGACTTCTGGTCAGAGCAGTCTTCAGAAGTTCTTGTTTCAGAGCTAGCACTTGGAAAGGATTTACTTCCAAGTGATCTGACATTGGCAAATATTTGAAGTAGTTACTATTGCAACCAAGTTTCACCACATAGAAAAGCTATACAAGAATTTTCACCTCTGCTTTTCATTCCAGTCCCTCTGTACACATATTTATGCTCATGTAAATCTTTGACTCTGGGCTTTGTCTTCTGTTCTTGCAGGCCATGTAGAGAGCACCAATAATAGAACTCAGAAGAGGTGGAAGGAAAAAAAACTCCAACAAAACCATTTATACCTGTAGCTAAGATTTAATCTCTAAACCTACACTTTTTCTGTATGCAATGCCAGCCTGGGATCAGATTCTCCAAAGTGAGATACTGTGTTTTGACTAGAATATTATCTGTGCATGTGTTTGACGAAAGTAGACACATGGTTAATATTTGACCCTAGGTAAGTCATTACTGACCTTTTTCCTGACTGACACTTTGTGAGAATGTGATGGATTGGCCTTGGCTGGCTGCCAGGTGCCCACCAAGTCACTCCATCAACAGGACAAGGGGACAAAATCTGACGAAAAGCTCATAGATTGAGATAAAGACAGGCGATTACTTACCAATTACCATCATGGGCAAAACACACTTGACTTGGGAAAATTAATTTAATGTATTGCTATTTAAACAGACTAGGGTAATGAAAAATGAGAACAGATCTCCCCACCCCGCCCTTCTTCCCAGGCCCAACTTCACTGTCAGTTCTTTTACCTCCTCCCCCTGAGCAACACAGGGGGATGGGGAATGGGGTTTGCAGCTGGTTCATAATGCTTAATATCTGCTGCTCCTTCCTCCTCACACTCTTCCTCTGCTCCAGTGTGGGTACCCACCTGTGGGAGACAGTCCTTCATGAACTGCTCCAACATGAGTTCTTTCCACAGGGTGCAGTCCTTCAGGAACAGACTGCTCCAGCCTGGGTCCCCCATGGGGTCACAGGTCCTGCCAGAAAACCTGCTACAGCCTGGGCTCCTCTCCACGGGCCACAGTTCCTGCCAGGAGCCTGCTCCAGTGTGGGCTTGTCCATGGGCTGCAGTTTCATACTGGGCACATCCAACTGCTCTGGCACGGGGGTCCTCCTCAGACTGCAGTGCAGGTATCTGCTTCACCATGATCCTCTGTGGACTGCAGGGGTACAACATGCCTCCCCATGGTCTTCATCACAGGCTGCAGGGGAGTCTCTGCTCTGGCACCTGGAGCACCTCCTCCCCCTCCTTCTTCACTGACCTTGTTGTCTACAGGGCGGTTTCTCTCATATATGCCTTCTTCACTGACCTTGGTGTCTACAGGGCGGTTTCTCTCATATATTCTTACTCCTCTCTCTCTCAGCTGCTGCTACTCAGCATTGTTTACCCTTTCATAAATATGTTATCACTGAGATGATACCAACATCACTCATTGACCCAGCTTTGGCCAGCAGCAGGTTCTTCTTGGAGCCAGCGAGAACTGGCTCTGTCCAACATTGGAGCAGCTTCTGGTGTCTTCTTACAGAAGCCACCCTTGTAGCCCATCCCCCTGCTACCAAAATCTTGCGATGTAAAGCCAATACAGAGAGTTAAAAAATGCACAGATTGAGGTGAATAGATGAATTTATGAGCCAGGCCACTGCTGGTATCGGAGATGACTAAAGCTTGAGGAATCATGTCCCGGTTTTGGCTGGGGTAGAGTTAATTTTCTGCTTAGTAGCTAGTATAATGTGTTTTGGATTTACTGTGAGGATAATGTTGATAGCACTCTGATGTTTTAGTTGTTGCTAAGTAGCGCTTATCCTAAGTTAAGGATTTTTCAGTTTCCCATGCTCTGCCAGCGAGGAGGTGCACAAGAAACTGGGAGGGAGCACAGCCAGGACAGCTGACCCGAACCAGCCAAAGGGATATTGCATACCATAGAACATCATGTCCAGTATATAAATTGGGGGAGTTGACCAGGAGGGATCGATCGCTGCTCAGGGATCAGTCAGCAATTGGTGGTGAGCAATTGCCATTGTGCATCACTTAACTTTTCTTGGGTTTTGTTCCTCTCTCTCTGTTATCTCCCTTTTCATTACAATTATTATTATTAGTAGTAGTAGTAATATTTTTGTTTCAATTATTGAACTGTTCTTATCTCAGCTCAATGATTTTACTTTTTCCCAATTCTCCTCCCAATCCCACCAAGGATGGAGGATGGGTGAGTGAATGACTGCATGGTACTTAGAAGTTGACTGGGGTTAAACCACGACAAATCAGCAACAGCCCATGCAGACACTCTTTTTAGCAAGGCTGAAGGAATGATCATACTGATACACAGCAGTTAAGCTACAGAGGAACTTTTCTCATACACTTAGATTGGCCAGAATCAAAACAGTTTTCTATTAATTTAATTGCTTCTTTAGTTTAAACTTCTCCATTGCAAAACAGGAAATAGACGTAGTGCTGGTAAGGAAGCTGTTTACTTTGCTACAATAAGTTACAGAAAATCCCAGAAGACAGCAGCCAGTACATCCAAAAGACTTCAGGAGTAAAAACTATGGTAGGAGATTGTTGGCATTCAACACATAACCAAGTGCTCCTACAGATCCCAGGCTTGCAGCCCTTGTACTTCACCAGAAGATATAAAACAAACCAGAGACAAAACAGAATGAGCTAATTCTCTGCCCAAGCCAGTTCTTAAATTGACCAAAGGATTTTATCTCCCAGCCGTAAGAAATATAACTGCTCCTTTTCCCAAAGAAAATTATCATGAAGCTTTTTTACCGTCTCTTAGAAAATCTGTGAATACTTACATTCTTTTAATCTCTGTTTATCTTAAGTCAAACCAGCTTAATTCCCTGACCACCTTAGTTGCTTCATTCTTTTCAATTCATCGATGTATTTCTGGTAAGGAGGTGGCCAGATGTGAATGCAGACTTGAATCCTATCACTATATATTTTAAAGTAGTTGTGTGAGATGATAGGTTTTGAATCCATGAACAAAGACTTCACAATGAGACATCAGTCAAGTTGACATATTAAGAAGGTTACATTAGCTCCTGAAAAGCTTACATTTGCCTACAAAATGAGAGGGATACATCTTAGAGTTAAGAACAGCAACTCTTGAACACAAGCAGATAAATCAGACCAGGTGTCTTATAATGCTTGTAACCTACAAAAGTTGAGGGAGGACCTCAGCTGTAAACTCCAAGTAGTTTCAAAAAATTGAAGCCATAGATATTAAAAGTTAGTAATCAAAAAATACAGGAAAGGGAAAAAAATCACTAAAAATGACATGAGTACTGCTATAGTGGCACTTCAAATTCTGAGATGCTTGGGGACCTCATTTCTCTTTGAAAATAAAAGTGATTGATCAGTTTATGAAAAGGACCTTATTAGATCACTTCCTTTTGTCACCCCTGTATAAAATTCAAAAGATATGAATAGCTTAGCTACTGTCCCAGCTTTTAATTCCATAAGAGGGCATCTCACACCTCTAGAAGTTCAAGCCTCTTTCAGAAAGGAAAAATAAGACTTTACATTTGTTTGATTCCTAAAGGAAAATATTTATATGTATATACATGTTCTTCCAGAGTAGGAGAGGAGCTTATCTGTACCTACGGGTTTCAGTTTTCAACACATCTATCAATAATTTACATATTTCAGAAGTTCTCAAAATTAAGGATTTTTCTTACATGTTCTTACACACAAAGAAACCTATTTTCAAACTAATGAACTATTTTCGCAAGTATCAGGCTAAAACAAGAAGCCTAGTAACTGCTTTTAATATTGGAATCACACACACATGTGTGCATGCAAATATAATACAGATATGTGAACATATGTACCATGTAGAAATATAAAAAACCTACATATATAATATGCATATATTTTAATATATAATTTATATTTTTCTATACATAGAATTTATAAATTCTATGTATATTTTAAAAATAGCATAAAAAAGAAATCTTTGTTCCCTTTTAACAGTGATCTGATGTAGGGACATATCTGTGACCTGTCTTCTACTATATTTAATCTTGTAAGCTTAAGCATTATTCATTTTATCATAACAAATACCTTTTCTATAACAGGTATGTAATTGGTGCTAAACAAACTATGTTGATGGTTGCCTTTTGTTTGGTTATATATTTTTCAAAGGTATGGAGAATAAAATCCACTTTTTATGATCTTTTTTTCTCTTTTTAAGCCTGCCAATCAGTAATGCCAACCAGTGAGAATTAATATGTTTTTTTCTTGTTTACTGTGAGGATTTTATTTTCATTTTGACTGAGATCACAGATTATTTCTGTATCTACCACTGAATAATCCTTACACAATAAGAACTTTGACTTAACACAACTCTAGGCCAGATTCAATTCAATAACATGGAAAAGGGAAGATTTGTAGACCCATGTCAGTCCCAAATTATCAGAGTTCCACTCTTCCAGTTACTGGTTATGAAAGCAGATTATTTGATAGTCATTTCTATAGAGAAATAGCAGTATTTCAGTCATTCAGTAAAAATGTTCACATTTGTGAAATGTTACTTATGTTTTTCATTGAAGCAATTGCTTTTTTCAACCAGTTCTAGTGTTCAAATAAAGATAGAGTTTGTGGAATATACCTGAAGACCAAAACAAGCAAAAAGAACAGACACATGAGACAAAACAAATGAAACCAAAATGAACATGTTACATCATGCTAGCCATTAACACAATAACTAGAGCATTCATCCAGGATTTGGAAAACATATCCTCTTCTACCTGACAGGGGTTTGAACAGAGATCTTATTCTTCTGGTAAAAAGTGTAAGAGCCTTACTAAACAACTTTTTGAAACTTTAGATGGGATCTAAATAGTGCACAGGCTTGTGCTGACTGTATGCACAGCAGTGCATTAACCCATCTGGAAGAAAGTTTATAGAACTGATACAGTAATTTCCTTGTTAATAATACACTATCTATTTGCATTAATTCTGCAAATGAAAAAAAAAATCAAAATACAAGTTCCTCCACAAAGAATAAAATAAATTATTAATAACAATTATGCTAATATTTAAGGAGCAAAAGCAGTAGATTGGACAGTAATGTGAAATAACATATAAGAAGATTTGGAACAGCAAGAGTGTCACCAAAAGAAAAGATGATAGATTGATAAAGATGGTTCTGGAATGGTTGCCAAAGCCTGGGAATCCCAAGAGACTAAACAGAATTGTAAAGAGACAGAACCTGGTACGTAATTGAGAACAGCAGTGGTACAGGACCTTCAGCCTAAATGAGGCATTCATTCTGTGATTCACGCAGGTATCTCTTGTCGTATTATCACAAAAAAACTAACAATTCAGAGCACTTAACCAAGTAATGAAATATCTGTTTTCTCGAAGTTACTCATCAGTAGAAACAAAAGCCTGATCATTAATATCCTACAACCTAGTTAAGTGTCCTTACTAAGCTATTGGGACTGTGCTGCAAGGAGTTCACTGGCTCCCACTTAGTCACAGTCATGCAGTGTCATCAAATGAGCAAATTAATGTTGTATTTCTCCAAACATGTATTTGTAAACACTGTTTTTAGGCATATTAATACTTGTTTAACTTTAAGGAGGTGCTTAACTCCCGCTGACTTTGATGGTACTCAAATTAAGTAATCAGTTTGAAGCAGGTGCTTATATGCTTCCCCAAATTAAGTCATTAATTAAATACCTTTTTTAGATTTTCTTTTTAAGATTACATTACTTTTATCTCCCAATTTCAAATAAAGAAGTAAATAATCAATATATCATTTGGAAAAGGAATTTGGTCAATGACTGTTGCAAATTAACTTCACAAAAAAATCAAGTCCTAGTGAAATATAAAGTTTTTTGCAAAATGAGACTTCAGATTGAATGTTTTAGTTCCAAAATGAAAGCTTAAAAACCTCACAAAAGGTGGCTATATAAGGCTTAAATTTTTTTTGTTGATACAGATATTTAAAATTATTCCAAGTCAGGGCTCCTAGAAAAAGCAAAATACCTCACAGAACTGTAAAAACAAATAATAACAAATAACATTTTAGAGCTTATCATGAACAGTTTTAATGGGTCTCTTTAGTTTTAGAAAGCAAAGGATAAAAATGACAATGAAGCACAAGGCACCTAACACATTTCTCAACTCATCTCCTTGCCTCTATAAAAGATAAGAGGAAAACACCCTGCTGATACAGAGATTTAATTTTAAGTAAGATGCATAAACTTTGATACCTCCTCATGGGTTTCTTAACTCTGTCACAGATCTGCTATATTCTGCATACTGTATAAACACAGTTCTGAGGGTAATTCTCACACTAAAATTAGAAAAAAAGAATAGCATGCATATTTAATACCTCCCTGAAGTGTTTTACTTCAGCAATAATGCATAGCAGTGAAGTAAGAAAAAGCTTGTGGTTGCTTTCCTGAGCTGTTTGCCTGAAAGGGATCACATTGCAGCATTTGTTTTATTATGTAGAAGTGGATTCATTTGAATAGAAATGCATTTTTTCCACACCCTTTTCTATCTATAAATGAGAAATAAAAAAAAAAGAAATGTCAGGCAGCTCAAAGAGGCTCATAGACAGAACTGATCTTTGGCAGTTTGGATTCAGACACTGTAATGCTGTGGAAAAAACAATTCTACAATTTAAAGTATAGTATATATTTTTAACAAACCTTCATTTTTCAAAGCAAAAATGAAAATAGGTAGGTGGTTACCTTACTGGTTACTCTAATGTTTGAGTCAACGTGACTTGATGTAAAGTTGAAATTATATAGACTCATACATATTTAGTAATAATTTTTTTCTGGACTCATTAGAGAACTTTCAATGAGGAAAGTGCTAATAAGAAAACAGTACAGTGATATACTGTTCCCTACTACCTTATTGTCATCATGAAACTACAGCTAACATTGCATTTTCTTGCAATTTCTGAGACAAAACAAAAAAATACTGTGGAAGATTTAATCTTGCAATTTTGCCCCTGTACTGACTTTTACAGGTACAAACACCCATTACTAATAAAAGTAATGCCTATTCCATTTAGAGTACTGCAGAAGATACTTTATATTGGCATGCAATGGTAGTAACAAGAGTTATATTTTAAATTCATTGGGCAAACATATCTTGAGATGTAATAAAAGGAAATTGAAAGACAATTGTGAATACTGTGCTCTTACTAAATGTCAGTTCAGAATCTAAATATAGCTGTTTAACTTGTTTGTACTTTTTAAAAATTACATTCTGAAATGTGATAGACAAGTAAAAGTGTAGTACATTGTACCTTCCTATGTACTTTGTGTCTTAGCAGACTGCAAAGTATAGAACTACACTAAAGTAACAAAAAAAAAAGCAATAAATACTTTGTGTCAAATTTTGTTTTGATTTACACCTTTTTAAGCATCTAGAATCATTGTAGACAACAGATTTATTCCATAAGAAATTCAGTGCAAATCCCAAGACTGAGACAAGAAATATAATTTAAATGCAGTTCTTCAAGTATTATATACAGTAGTATCAAATCTATTGGCTGATTTACCATGCCATGTTTGTCTCCAGTTGTGGTGGTTAAATTTTTTCCTGTACTATTTATACTTTGTTCAGGTTCTGTGATATATATTATGAGCAATATATGAATACTGAAATGAACACATGAATTATATACATGTATGCATAATTATGTTATATATGTGAATATAAATATGACAATTATTGAAATAGGAACACATCAAAAATAAGCATGGAGTGGTTTTGATGTAACCCCACAGTGCCTAAGTTAGACATGAATGTTGGTAAGTATCTTCAGCCTTGTCAGTTTATTAATAGCCCAGATCCAACAATAAGCCAATTAGGTCAGACAGGTGCTGACGACTAAGTGTAGATATCAAGTCAAGGATTGTCTTTATGAATGAGGAGAAGTTTGGGCCTGCATTAATTTGAAGTAAGACTAAGCTCCAATTTAGTCAACTACACGAGTTCAGCAAATCACTGACACTTTGTCGGATATCAAGTCAGTATTATTTTTTTTCTGCTGTGGATTTGAACTCTGGTAACATATAATAATTGAGGGTATTTTGTTCTGGTTTTGGGAGAGGGGGTTGTTTGTTTTTTTCTTCTGGAGGATTTTGGCAACTATTTCTCCTCTTGAAGTGCCAACCTCTGATCAAAACCTAAAATTATAACCAGATCTGTAAAAAGCAATAGTAACTTCTTGAAGTATTAGAACCATTTTCAGATCCATATAAAAAATTCTAAAGCATTTTGAGGCTGTTGACTGTCAATATTCTCTCTCAGCATTCTCTAGACTTAGCTACTGGAAAGTTTTAGTGTTTCTGTAGCAGCAAAAAAATTATTCCATTTAAGACTTGTTCAGAATCTTAGCATATTGAATGAACAACTTTGGTTTGGGGGCACCCAAATCAGGCCTTCCTTTCTCTTGAGTTCTCTTATGTCCATCATCCCTTTTACCCTCTGATAACCTCAACATGGATGTTTCATGTACTCTAAAGACCCTGCCTTGCTGAGGCCTATGAAACAATCATATGAAGCTCAATTGTATTTCTTTACATAGGAATTTCTTTGGCTGAGAATAATTTAAGTTTTAAATAATATTCTTACTTACTGAGAAGTATTCAGAGCACTGAGAACAGATAAAGTGCTTGCAAAGTTAGGCAAACCTTTCACAGTGTAAACACCTTAATTCCTGTTTTGAATTGTGTTTTCAGATTGCTACTAAATAAAAAAAAATAGATCAGTGACAAGTAGTAATAAAAAGACTAAAAGTAAATAAACTTTTTATCTGAATAATCACTACTTACAAACAGATACCTGTAAATTGAATACAGATACATTTCAAGGAACCTGATCAACAGCAGAATTATATCTGAATCCTTAACATTAGTTTATCTTGCAACAAGCAAAATACTGCTTGAAAGTAAGGTAAGCTAACTCTAATGAATCAAAACATCACTTTTATATAGGAATTGTCAATTTTATTGTGTATGTAGTGGTTAGGATGGGTAAAAATACTTACTTCATTCCACATGTTGCAATATTTAAACACAGTATTTAAATCAAGTTTGAACAAGATTTGGAACAAAAGGATGTGAATGAATCAAGGGATAGACTTAGAATAGTAGGCTATTTAAAAAAAAAAAAAAAAGAAAGAAACAAAGTATGTATGTAGGCATGTATAAACTTTGTTATTTTTCATTCTATTACCCTGGACAGTCAAGATTCAGAATCACAGCAACATATGTTAGTTTATAAATATGCCAGGCACAGGCAATGCCTTCTGATCTTCCACCAAATCAAGAGATCCCTGCTGAAGGGACAATAGTCACAGTGCCAAGTTACAACTGTGAAGAAAGTGACAGCATCACACAGCAGTACTTCTGGCCCTAGCAGAGGTCAGCAAACACAATCAACATTAAGGAAGGAAGTTCAGCTTCATTTGCTTCTTGCAGTGTAAATAAATGAATGCTCAAGAGGCATGCTGTAATAAGATCTGTAACCAGTTCACCCTTTACCATATGGATTATAAGCTTTCTTTTTCTTTACAAGAGAAAATACATAATAATATTTGGGCATTTTTTGACAATGAACATGTGTTAACATTTATTCAGAGTAATTTGTCTTGAGGAATAATGCTGAAGGAAAAAAGTGTGTAATTTTGAAATGGCAATTGTACTTTGTGTATGCAGCACTACAACAAAATAGGCTATGAGTGTATTTTTATTAGGTGAATTTAATCTTCTGGCTTTATCTGTGTAACTAAGCCGTATTTTGCCTTTTATAACCAAATAAATTCTTCCTCCAGCAGAACAAGACAGGTACATTTGCAAAATAATTAAATAATATCTCTAAATGATGATTTTTCTAAAATATGATCAGGAGAAAGCAAAGACTGACTCAGCATTGCTGCATTTTTTTATTTCCTTTTTTATTCTCTTATAGATTTTTAAGCTACATGTGTGATTTGTCTAGCTTCAGTTCAAATTAGTTTTATTTTCCAGAAATCTTGCCCAACTACACAAGCCAATGTGAAGACAGCTAGTATCCTATTATTGATTTTTTTTGCTATCATTGGAAACTGTTATATCTTTTCATTTAGCTTTCAGACCATGCAGTCTTTTCTTCTCTTTAGCTTCTTCTTTATAGTTTCTTCTTTTGACCATCAGCTCTCTAGTAAAAAAAAGCAAAATGCCAAACAAACAAAAACCAAACCAAAATTTATAATTTTTACAATAATTTTCTTGTTAGGATATCAGTGTACTAAAATGTTAGGTCTGTCTCAGAATAGGTTTTTAAGGATAATGAGTCTAAGGTTCAAATTCTCATGAGCCTATTTATGTTAATCAGACCACAATCTGCTAGTAACATACCTAGACAGTGAGGGAGTTGGGAACAGAATCCAGTCCTCCCCTTTTTGACCTCAGTGAGCTAACACTAAAGCACAGTTTTACCTGCCTCCCTACTATCTATCAGCTAAACAATCTTTATCATTTCGTCACTGTAGTGTACAGATGTCCCAATGAGGATACATGTAATACATTTCCTGGCCCCTACTTTTCTGAACAATGCCACATACATGTTTAGTTTGAGACACATGTTGTCTCTCTTTTTATTAAATAGTGACGATTGTTTTTATGCTAGTCCAAGATAACAGAGAAAACTTGCAACTATATGAAGTAGATCTCACTTCTCCCTTCCTTGACTTCACCGGTCAGCATCTTTTCTTCACTAGAAGCCATAAAGGACATCCTGTTCTTCCTGTTGTTATTATTTATGCTTTACTTAGTTTGATGTTCATTCAACTAACACTCATTCAGATTCTTACATATATTATAACTGATGCAACCACATCTAAAAGGATAAAGATATGTGTCTGGGAATGCTCAGGATGCTCACGTCGATTAAATTAACAGTGCCGTAAGTTTTTCAATTATTCTCTCCTACATGTAAAATAGATAAAACAGAGATAGTTTTTACAGGACTGTACAAACAAAAGCTCTATGAGATGAAGGATATCATATGATAGCATTGTCTGAGACCTGCTTTTCCTCATGAAAGTAAGAAGAGGAAAGTTGTTTACTTAGCAGAGAGAAACAGTTCTAAAGCAAGATTGATCTCATATTAATACAGATGTCTAAAAGAGACTGGCTTGCTGGTTCTGTGAAAGTGTCTATTTCTCACTATTGACAACAAATTATGATTGAAGTTGTTAGCACAGATGTGGGTGGTTATGCTATAGAAATACAAAGAGATTAAATTAATTCTACATCAAAGTTTTCTTCTAATTCCAAGAGTTCATTTATAGATGTTTTTGTCTTTATTTTCTTTAAAATATTCCTGTATGTATGTTATAAAGTATAAATGGGATTGCACTTACTGATCATTAGCTAGTCAATTTGTTGAAGTTTGCACTTTGTCCTTTGCTCAGGCACATTTCTCCTGGCTAATATCCTCATCCTCTGTGCATTATTTATTTTTAATTGTTTTTATAATACTTCCTAGCAAAACTCTAGATAAGTGTATGCTTTTGCTTATTGTTACATGCTACCTTTTTTGTTACTTCTAGTATCATTTCTCAAGAAACTCAGACATTAATATTTATTTTTCCTTGCAGCTAGAACATTAAAGACTTAATTCAGTTGTCTAAACACAGGAGACAACTCCCGTTTTTTGAAATACTCTACGTTACCTGAGATATCCCCACAGGGATGAAAAATATAGCACAGCACCTACAGGAGTATCATATGCTCTGAGAAAGGCACTGGAAGTCAAAGTAGGCTGCATAGGGCAACTAGTATAAGCTCACATTATGGTCAATAATCAGCTCAGTTCAGCTACCCACATATTTCTATCCATTGTCATTTGAGTTGTAAGAATTTTTTGGCTAACATCTGTCTGATATTTTAGGGTGGTGCAGAGTTCCTATAGGTCTTGTGTCATAGATGCGGACCCATGCAGCCTTGTTGATTATCTTTGGAAATCTCAAATTAGTGCTAAAGATCTATGTTTAGGTAATTGAGTCAAGCCCCAAGATTAATTTCTTTCTAGGTTCCATTGACAATAATGAAAGCTTCAACATTTAGTCTGCATACCACAGACAAACAGAAACTCAAACCTGGGTGTTTGGAGCTCAGGCCCAGGCTTTATTTCATGCTTATTTTAATTGCCAGAGTTTGTACCAGAGACTATAATACTTTTACACACCCAGGCTAACACAGTAGCACCTACAGGTGGAGGTAGAAATACACTGAAGACGGGAAAGACCACCACCAAAAAAAACCCATCAAAAATGTAGGTTTAGAGTTTCCTTTCTTGACAAAGTTACTTTCAGAGTAACTACAAAGTAGAAAAGCTGACACTGCTCTCAATCTAACAATGAAAGCTATGGTGCTGTTTCATATGAACTTAAGCAACATATCTTTTTATTATTTTTAATTTTTGTGCTTATTAGGCATGAGCAAACCCAGAGTGCACCGAAGACATAGGCACCCAAGGAAAAGACGGACAAAGTCTAACTCTGCTTAAGCACTTTGTCCTATTTATCACTAATCTGTGAAGAGTCAGAATTACTTACCTCAGTCACTACCGCAAGGTCCTATAACAGCTAGGGCAGGGTGGAGGAGCGTTTCGTTACTGAGGGTCCAGTCTGAACTCAGGAACACAGGACTGTAAGTAGTTTTGCTATGATTACAGTACCCACTTCACTTACACCAATCCAAGATATCATTGTACCTCATTTCAAGTATGTTTCATGATTCATGTGATTATTTCCCCAAACAGTAATTTTTTGGTTTAAGCACCACTCTTCTGCTAAATCACTTTAGGCCTTAGATCAGTATTGAAAACCTGTACAAATGCTGAGGTGAACAAGTCATTTCCCTCACCGTACATCCATCTCTATATGGAGTATGAAATCAACTTCCTCCTCACAGACATCCAAGACTGACTGATAAAAACAGTGTGAAAGAAATAGCTATTATTACCACTATTAAAAAAGGGTGAGAAGAGTTTTCTCCCTTTTGGATGGCCAATGATGATTTGTAGGCACCCCTGTGGTGGTTTTTAGAATTGCTTAATAGTGAGAGAGATTTTCAAACATACTCAGATCTAAGTATGATTTCATTGAAGTCAGTAGGAAAACTCCCACTGACTACTATTGTTGTTCTTTAATACTTACTGCTGAAGTTGGAAGAATAAAAGTTGAATAGCAAAGCACGACAAAAAGATCTCTGGCTTTTATATACAATTGGTATACAAAAATGTACATTTTTTTGAAGTAAAAGTTAAATCAATAAATTTAGCACTTGAAAAAAAGTAATTTTTTAATATTTTAAATAATCAGCACTGTAAATATAGATAAAGTTGTAGAAATATATTACATCTGGAAATAAGGGTACAAAACTAAAGCTTAATGATTTAGTTATTGACCATATTGAAGCAAATAGAGGTGATCTTCAGTCTTCCATACAGTGATTTACTGTGTTATTAGAGTGAAGCCCAAATTTTTACATACCATTGTAGTGTTTATGGGCGCTGGATCCACTTTATGAGCTTCCTAGACAGAAGTATGCATTCAGATTCATAGGAAAAAAGCATATCTGTCATTTTGGAGGGTTTATTGCCTTTTTATCCAATTAACATAAATAGCTTGTGAGTGTACCAACATACATACACATGTACTTGTTATACAGGACTAGATGAGCCAGATGTTTTGAGACTTACAGGAAAATGAAAAGAACAAAAAATACAAGCTAGATGAGAGAATGTATAGTGATGAGAATGAAATGCTCCAAGCTTCAGCAGAGGCAAAACTGTGGTTAACTTATACATAGGCATTTCTAAAAAGAAGAAAGTAATGTGATAATAAGAAAATAACCTAAAAAAATAATTAGGATGACAATGCAGGGGTCTCTGAGTACAGAAAAGCTGCTATGTAGTATCATAGCAAAAAAAGTACGGAAGAAATAACATCAGAAAATTGTGCTTGAGAATATAACACTTGTCTATTTTTACCATATTTATCACCATCCCCCACAAAGATAAACTGTGTCTTCATTACCATTTGTAATGTTCCTGTTAAGAACAGGCAGTATTAGAAATATGAATGTGTTTGGTTCTCCTTTAATTTATGATTCTCTCCCCACTTTAATGAGATCTGCTCTACAGCCCATAAAATAATTGTTATGGTAAACTGACTTTTTAAAATTAGCTACACACCAGTTGGTCCAGAAACCTATTCCTCTGGACTATTCATGCACAAAATACCTTTGTGTGAAGCTCTTTCCAAATGTGTAATGACTGGAGTAAGTCCAGAAGTTTGCCTGCAGAGTCTCTCTGCATGATTACCATTGCAAGCAGTCTTACAGTTTCTTTTTCGAACAAAGTTATGGTCAGCGTTACTTCAATGTAGAAATGCTGACACTGCTTTCGGCCTTAACAATGAAAACCATAGTACTTCATAAGAAATTGAAGTACTTTCCTATTAAAAACAGAGTTGTTCTAAATTCTCCATTCTACCCTGCTAGGTCACAACTTTGTTACAGAATTTTTACAAGAAATCTCAGAAGGGGTGAAAAAATTATCAGATTTCCTGATTCTCTCTACAGTCTCATTGAGTTACTTCAGTGTGGTACAGCACTTCTATTTGCCTCGCAGACCACGTGTCCTACTGAGACAGTTATTCTATCCCAATTATTTCCTGCTGGGAGTGTCAGTTTAGGTCACAAGCACTGTTTACCAACAATACTTTCTAATCAGCCCTAGGAAAAAATATTTTCCATTCCCAGAAAACAGCGGATCTGGAAAAAAAATCCCCAAAAGCTAAGACAATTAAGCTATATCATATTTTAGGGGCTACAGAAAATAGAGATATTGGATAAAGCTTGATGATCAAGGCATGACAATAGGTAAACTTGATCAGCTATAGATACTGTATAAAACCATGCGTATGCAGTTCTGTTGTCACTGGTCAAAATACAAATGCTTCTCTGTGTAAGAACTGGAACAAAAGCATAATGGAAAGCTGGTTTTATATCCCAGTGAAGGAAACAAAAATCTCTTTCCACTGCAGCTCACACTTTTCTTGCTCGTCTGCTCTTACAATAACTTCTGTAGAAGATGGTGGCTGCAGACAAACAGGGAGCTGATCTGGTTGAGGCCTCAACAGTCCTCCTAAATGGCTGAGCATTTTGACTTTGTTGCCTGACAGCTATACTTTCCTTTCCTTTCTCAGCAGAGGAATTTTTAGACAGGAGTTGTGATTGAAGATGATGCAGGGAGTTGGAGTAGTCTGCCAATGCTTCTGGAGCTTCAGCATTTGTAGGGTTCTTAGCAGAACAAAAATTAACATTCTTAGCACTATTTCCCTTGTGTTTTTTTTTTTTTTTTTTTTTTCTGTAATAAAAATCAGGAATATACGTTTGAATTGAACAAGTCTTAATCCTTGTTATAACCCATGCAGAAAAGATTCAAACCTAATACCTATATAATACATGTGCACACTAGATTGTACGGCTCAGATCCTGGCTTGTAAGACTGTTGCAACATTTTATGACATAATTGTAAAGTGTAAAATGAATAAAGTGTTTCTGCATCTGGAAGCAAAGTCTCAGAACCATCCAAGAAAGTGCATTACACATCAGAATATAGAGCTGTCAATAATTTCATGCTTGGGCATTTCATATTATTCTATATGTATACACAAAATGAACATCAAAAAGAGAAAAAAAGCATCCAGGTTGTTAAACAAGGCACTCTCCTGGCCTCCATCTCTTTCAGTAATGTAAGACTGAACACAGGCTTTAGTTTTAACTCCATTCCGGCTGAAGAGGAAAAGACAGAATGGAGGGTGAAATGTGTTTCTGAAAAAGAACCCTTCATTATTCACCTTCATAATTCAGAGGCAGTTAGACTGCCTTGGCTGCTTTAGAGGGATGTATCAGCTGGCAGAAGTGGCCCAGGAAAATGCCTTTAGTTCTTGTTGAACCAGTCAGTAGAGATAAGGGTAAGGATCAACTTTTTCCTATCACTGTAGCAACATGACCTACAGGAAAAAAAATATTTCATGCCTTTCTTGAATCTGTGCACAATTTATTTCACCAACAGCATTTCCTAAATTACATCCTTTTTACATTAAAAATCTGCAGGCATTATGCATTTCCTATCAGTCAAAGCAAGTAAAAGCCACCTTAATAAAACTTAACTCTTATTTCTATAAGTAATGGAACTAAAAGCCACCTTAATAAAACTTAACTCTTATTTCTATAAGTAATGGAACTTCCCTGTGATTTTTCTCTCAAAAATCTTTTAAAAAATGGATTTACGTCATAGCAAAAATAAAGTAGTGTTTAGCTTTTCAATTATACAATTTTTATTTCTGTGAATCTGCTTCTCTCCAAAAGAACAGAAGGCTAAAATCAGAGTAAAAGGCTTTTCAGAGATAAAAGTGTTAAAAAAATTTATCCACTACTTAAAGAAAAAAAAAACAACAAACAAAACAAAAAAAAATCACCCAGAAAAAAACTACTTTGGCAAAAAAAAAAAAAAAGTCATTTGGAAATGCTCTTCCAGTAGGATGAAGATTAACAAACTAACGTGGCAAAAGACCTAGAGAAGACTTCAATTACTGGGGAATATTCTGCAAACGGACTGGGGGGATGGGGGGGGAAGCATTATAAGATTACCCAAATTGTCAATAAATATAAACATGCAGCACTCTTACCCAACAACTCAAAAATCACATCACTAAACCTCTAGAAACACCATGCAATGACAGTAATGTATCTGTAACTGCCTTAAAAATGAAACTCAAATGAGTCAGGATTCTTGTCATCTTCAGGCAATGAAAGACTTGACCAAGTGACTCTATGAGATATTCAAAATTTTCCTCATTTGAATTGCCTGAGCCTTCAAAGTTGTTCAAATGTATAGAGTATCTGCCTTCTCTGAAAATCTTAACGTCAAAATGTTATGATTGGGAAAAAAAACTGTCTTCAATCCTCTCAAAAAATCTGTTGAGATATATGAAATATATTAAATATTCAACTGTAAATAAACATAATTTCAAGTCATTTAAACTGGAAGTGCTCCTCCCCCCTCTGAGGCAAGAAACCTCTCTTAACCTAGTGTAATACTGGCTGAAGCATCAAGTCTATTGCATAGCCAGTCAGCACAACTTTAGTTCTAAATGTGCTATTTCTTGCTCTGTAGGTTTGTCATAGGGGATATAGGAAGAAGGCTTAGGGAAAAACAGATGCAAATCTGTGAAGGATTAGGCTTCAGTATTTCCCTTCCTCATGAAACAACTGTTTCATTTTCCAAGAGTGCAATTTTTCTTGGTTTCTGGAAGAAAAATAAACTATTGAACTTGGAAACTAAAGTTTGTATTGTTTGAAAAATATGCATAATCCATCTATATTATTTGCTATAATATTAACAAGATAACTAGGAACAAAGTAATAGGAATTTGTGACACAACTGAGTTAGTATTACCACAGTGACTGTGACTTTTGAATAGCTATGCTGTATTTTAACTCTAAAACGTTAATCCTTGGTCTAAAACAGAAGCTTAGAAAATAGCACTTAAAGAAGTTCGAAGAGCAGAGTCAGTCATAATACCACAAAGCAGACCAATTAGACCATTGCTTATGTCTACACAGACACGCCGTTAGGTGATTAAGCTCCGGCTTTTTCTTGAGGCAGATCAAGAATTTGAAATGTATTTGTCAAACCTATGTAGATGACCTGTGATATTCTGCAGTTAACAGTGCACACATTCTATTTGTGCTGTAAATTTCTAGCACATCCTCTGAGGGCATTTTAAAATTAGAAACAAACAAATATATACAGAGAAATTTAAAGATAATAAATCCTTAGGGAGAAAAACAGACCTGTTGCATACTTAACGGAAGGATTTAAATTAATTTGAAATATTTGTATTTGGAAGTCCTTTCACTCACTGTTGATTTTGGTCCTAGGAGGATGGACAGGAAAGGAAGGGAAATGTTATTTACAAACACTTATATTTGTTATTTATGAGAAACAGACTCATCATTGCATAATAGCAATATTAAATGGAGAGTAAAATACAGAGGATAGAACTTAATTTTTTTTGTGTAGCCATAAATGAAGAAAAAGTCTGAAAGTCAATGTGGTCTCTGCTGGAGTGAGCAGTTAATGATTTATTTTATTTTTTATGAAGTGTTTTGTTTCTTTTTTTCTTCTGTCAACTCACTTTAAATTTTGCAGAGAGTACAAAGTGAGTCAAATGTTTCTAGCCATACCAACAAAATAATAAAGACAAACTAGTACATATACTTCCTTCAGAGTTTCAAGACACCATTTTGTGGACTTTCTATGAAGCCTTTAAGGAGATATGATTAGGATGAAGATTAAAGGCTATTGTGGGTAATGTGCTGTTTAGGAGATAAAACCTCAGAGAGGGCCAAAAAGATCCATTGTCAGACTGGAAATAGGCTTACACGGGGCATTATTAGCACTAGCATTATTGACTACTCTGGACAAGATGGTAAACAATCTGATGCCCACATCTGAGGAACATATGCAGACTGTTAAGACTATGGTACAGTCGCATTCAAGGAAAGAACTGGAAGCAATATATTACCTTTCAAATGAACTAGCCAAGTATGAAAAACAGTACAAATCTACCTAATTGACCACATACACTTGTTAAGTCAATTTAATAAAATATTGAATTGTATGCTTACATCCTCAGAGAAGAATACAAAAGACAAGAAATTCATTGAGAGCTAATAGATTTAGACAAATGAGGACGAGATTCAGTGCATAAAAGATAGGGCATGTTATAGGCAAAACATATCATAAGGAATAATTTGAGTTGAATTTCTCATATATGCTTCTGGATTCTAAATTAACTTAGTCACTGAGGCTAAACACCTGGGAAGCTCACTGGAAACATATGTTCATTTTGCAATTTAGACTTTTTTTTTTTTTTAGAAAAGAAAGAAATCTTAAAGCAGAAAATAATCTAAAAGTACTATGGAATTTTTGATCATCCACATATAGATTATAGATTATATATAGATATAGATTATAACCAGGGAAAAAAAGAGGGGAAAAAAAAATAAAAGAAAAAAAAAAAGAAGAAGAAGACAACAGAGCTACCCAGAAGAAATTTTCCATAAGAGAAATTTAAAAGCCTAGCATTTATAGTTTGCAATAGACCTGAAGGAAAAAGGTACTCTCTCTACCAGTAATGAATTAATACAGCATAATTTGATCTTGGGAGCTCTCTTTTAGTCTCTTCTATGAAAATAGATAAAGGAGAAACTCCATCGTCCGTAGATAATAATTAACCTTTCATTCCAGCAGACTACAGAAAGACAGGGACAGAATTTCCAGACTTTTTTCCTCCCTTTCTTTTTAGGATGGTGAGTCTACGAAAAAAGCTCAATGCAGAACTGAGGTCCACTGCAGAAGTAACTGCTCTTCATCCATCTGGCTGGCAGAGGGCTTACCACATCTGCAACCTTAAAGCCAGAGAGTGACAACGAAATAAAGGTTTTGAAGCCTAGGCCCATGAGTTCTTGAGCTTTTACTGGTCGCCCTTTCCTTGAAGGCAAAGGAATGGAAGGAAGGTAGCCATTGAGATGGAACATTCCACTTATAAGTTTTCTTCGTAGACAAAACAAAGAGGGGAAATACCATAAGTTAGCAGATGTGGTGGGGTTTTTGTTTGGTTTATAATTTTCCCTTTTTTTTTTCCATTATTCTGAATAATAAGAACATGAGACATAAGCTCTATAACCTCAGTTATATGCAGCATTTGTTACATATAAGCAGATGTCCTCTATCAGCATTAACCTACTTATTTATCTATGCACTCAAATTCATTAGACATTTAACTCCCTGCTGCCTGGTGTGATCAAAGTTTGACCCTTACATGAGGCACGCACCAGTTTATAGCAATAAATAAGAAACAAATGCATTGTACCTGTTAAATACCGACTCTTAACAGATATGTCAAGTAGATAAGTGGAATACTTCCTATTTTAAACAGTGGAAGCCAGACTAAAAAAATCCCAGACAAACCTTTAGCAGAAAACAATTACATTCCCTTCCACTCATTCTTCTACTATTTTTTTTTCTTCTAAAAAGTCCAAGAAAAAATACAACTTTTTGTACTGCACCATGAGGTTCAGGATGCAGGCTACTCTGAGGTCAAATAGCAGCTCAATGTTAAATGGTAGATGACACTAAAGGTCTACAAAGCAGCACTGTTACCCAATTTGCTGAATGGTTTGAAGACATGGACTAATGACGACATATATGACTCCTAGACAAATGTCATCTGCACCATCTGTGGACCATATTGTGCATCAGATGGCAGGATAAAATTTTCAGTAAGAAAGTTTCAGAGCAGAGCAATGTTCCAGGGACTGTAGCCATGATCATCATAGAACAGCTGCACTGGGCTGGTCACACATCTAGGACAGAAGACACTGGCATCCTGCAGCAGCTGGTGTGCTGTGGACTTGAAGAAGCAGCATGTAACCAGGACAGACAGATGAACCACTTCAAGGATACACTGAAATAGAACTTAAAGTAATAAAAATTGCTAAGGCGGCAGATGGGTAGGATTGACACATCACAGTTCAGGTTGAAGAGACTCATTTGAATCTAAATTTACTAACAGAAGCACACATGAGCTTGCTAAACCTTTGTCAAGGACAGAGGTCTCCAGTTAAAAGGTCACTATTGTTCCCTGCTGACCTCTGTGTTTTGTTTCCTCATAGAGTGCAGGCGGGGGAGGCTAATGTGGCTGGATCTGTTCCCTTATGGAGGCGGAATGCAAATCTGAACTGGGTAACTCAGAGGCATTTCTGATGCTTATCATTCTGTGCATCTGAGCAGAAGTATTGCATCTATAGCAAAGAAAACAGTCATCAAAGAAAAAAAACAAACAACAGCAACCCTTAGGACTACACATGAAACCAATGGGAAAAAGACATCTCAGTAATGCACTGTTTGGTTTGGGTTTTTGTTTGTTTGTTTGTTTGTTTGTTTTTTCTTTTCCAGCCCTTACAATATTTCAGGACAATACCATGAGAGGCATTCTCTTCACTCCTGAAGGACAATGTAATAAAAAGAATTTGGTAAATGTTAGAGAAGGGATTCTTTTGTGAAAACCACCTAGTAGGCATTGTCTCATACTTAAGTTGATGAGAAACTCAGTCTTAAGTGTCTGCATTAATTGCAGTTGGAGCAACAGAAGCTGAATGTTTAGATGTTAGTTTCAAAGCCTCATTTTAATTAATAAAACTAGTTTCAAGTTTTATTTTTAAATAGTCAAATTAAGGAATTAGTTCACAAAATTATTTTGATTTCTAAGTGATGATAGAAAAGGCTTAATTAACTTCAATAGATTTGAGATCAGATTTCAGATCTCTGAATTCCTGGAACTAAATTATACATTTGTGTATGCCCTCAATTGCATTCTGGATTTACAATAAAAGTCTTCAATCTAACAAGTAAAATAAAATGTTTCTATGGCATTTTAAAAATATTCAACTCAAACTAGCCAGTACAGGAGTGAATATATATTCCTTTCACTATATGTTATTTGTTTATTTGTTTATTTTTACCTTTTGGCTTTGAAATTCTCATTGTGAAATTAACTATTACAGGTTGGTAAACATATAGGGAAATCATTAATCCTGTGACTAAATAAAAAAAAAAATTAAAAGAAAAACTCCATCTTACTTTTCTTTCAAAATAATGGTCACAATAGGTGTGGCTCATATGACTAAAAGCAGATGTTCTTCAGGGTTGTAGATGTCTTAGTACTCATCAGACTTATACCAACTGTGTTTTCCCCACATTCACATGCACACACACACACAAATATAGGTCTATAGACAGATGGCATCTGTGGTTAGACATCAAGATTTAGAAACCATCAACATCTGCAATTCAGTCTTCTCGCATATATTACAATTAATGTCCCACTTCTAGATGTATTCATAATATGCTCTCACAGGCTACGTACTCATTACTTCAGTTATGCCTGGAGTATGAGTACCAATCAAGACTGTTCAAAAGAAAGCCTTTGGGGAGACACCTATGTTCTGTTATTACTCAGTCTGTAATCATGTATGCCTATCCTGATATCTGAATTTCAGTGATATTTTAAGGACCTTAACAAACAGAACATAGGTTTCAGGAGAAGTGGAGTTGACTGACACAGAAGAGGCACAGATTTGATGGAGATTTCTTACAGATAATGGCAGGCTTTTATGGAAAGTCAGGGTTGAGTCTAGCAGCACATGACCACTGTGAGTAGTTAGAAACTTGCGTAGGGATCTACGGTCAGACAGGGCAAAGTCTGGACAAGGAAATGAGGAGATGCTGCTTATGGACAAAGGAGGACAGGCAAGTTACAGTTCAGGGAGGTTAGAAAACTGACCTAAGTATATCAGGATGTCCGTCACCCTGGTTAGTGATTGTTGTGTTGGAGCATTGTTGCATTCAAGACATCCTGGCCTCCTCAGACTCCAGGGGAACTCATGAGTTTTGAGGCCAGCATTGAAGTCAAGTGAAAGCCTCCGAGCATATTAGCACCTCCCTTCTAAGCTTGAATCACCACTACCATAATAATTCTAGCTCCTCGCAGCAAGGCTGCATTGCTGGGTCACCAAGCAACTTCCCAGAGTCCTGGGGAAAAGCTTCACTTACAGTGTATATAGAGCAGTCTCCCTGTTCCATGGGTTTGACAGCCCAAAACTGGACTGCATGTTCCTTCTTCTTTGGAGTTATTTCCCTACTCTTCCCCACTTTTTTTTAGGGGAAGAGTAATAATATCTACATCAATATTTACAAGATCTAGTAGTACATCTCCTGTGTCATGCATAGTAGTCTCAGACACTATAGAGAGACATTCCTCAAGAAGATGTCTATCTTGATCTTGGCTACAGCAAGCACAATCATCAAGTATAACATATTTCTTTTCTCTTTCTCTTTTCTGTTTCCCTCTCTTTACAGACAGTCAAACTCATCCCATCATATACTGGATTCCTGCTCCTTTCAAAACCCCTCACGCTTATTGAAAGCAGCTGCTCTTCATAGTTATCTGCAAGTGTAGACCCTGTGATGCTGTTGAAAAGCACAATTTTCCCCTCAAAATATGGAGGTACTGCCTGCACTGATGTAAAGGTAATCTACAGCAAGTCTTGAAGCAAGTCAACATCATCTTTGGGACATACTTTGTATTCATGGACAATCTAGGTTGCCTGAGGGTTGAAAGGAGGAAAAGGAGCCACCTTTCCACCAATGTTACAAAGATTCAGAGAGAAGGATGTCCCACAGGCTTAGGAGACTTATGATTTGCTAAAATGTGTCACTCTCTCTGGATATCTTAGGAGACTTTGCAGTAGAGCAAAGACAGGTAGCAAAGACTACACAAGAACATTGACATTCATTTCTTGCAGCCAAAACGCTACTAGGATAAGACTGGGAACAAGCAAGCAGGTCATATCAAAAGAAAAATGTACTTATTTCACATACCAGCAGAAATTAAAGGTGGTAAAGAAATATATTTCACATCTGAGGAGGTCTCTCAGGTGAACCTTTTACTACTTTTTTTTTCATTCTCCAATGGCAGTATATTCACTCCTCGTGAAAGTAGAGTGCTCTGGCTTGAAGAGGACACATCAGTCTGCACTCCAATGCTCATCCTAGCTTTTTGATAGTGATTGTAGGGCTCTCCCAGGGTATCTAAACAGGTCAGTTGTCCCCATTAGTAGCAGTGGAGGTGCTGAGAGATCCCTCAGTAGTGGAAATGTAGAAAGGTCCCTTTGGCACAACTGTGTTGATGTTCAGGGGTGGGCTAGAAGTCAGTAGAGGTCCTCCCACATGGGACAAATTGCCACCTACACTACAGCCCTCTGCAGTAGGAGCTCATGTAACAAACAGGCTATTGTAGGCTCTCCATTTGGGGACTAATAAGGGATAAGACCTCTATCTAATGCTAAAGAAAGTTGTAGGCAGCTTTTGCCTCCCATATTACCTATGCTTGTTCCTAGACAGGGCTAAAAAGCAAGCTGAGAACACTCTTATGCAATTCATAGTGCTCAGTCTGATCTTCAGAATGTTTGTTGGCTGGAAGGCAAATGTGATTTACCTCTCACCATTCTCTACTTTTTAGGAAGGGATGAAGACGTCCCCATTCATTTGCTTAGGTGTTTTGTTTGAGGATAAGAATCTAATTGATTCTATCCACTAAAAAAATATTAAAACTTATGGAGGTCAACCATTAATTTTAGTGCCAATGGGAAGAGGTACTGCTGATGTACAGTTGGGTGCTGTGTAGTAGATCTGTAACTACATGTTATAATTTAGGCAGTCTGAATCTTTCTATGTTAAGATCATTGTTCCCCTTTACTCCTCTATGTAAAGTAATTGCTGGTTACACAGTGGGATTACTTGAGGGCGTGAGAGTTTAAGGATTTTATGATGTCTCTGACATATCCTTTCATCCTTATTTGGTGTAATGACCACTGACATGAAAACTACAGCTTGAGCTAATCCATCTCCCACTGAAATCAAAAGGAGTTTTTACTACAGGGATCTTTGCAGAATAAAGACACCTTCAAGAAAAAAAAAAAAAAAGCAAGTTTCAGAAAATTTTACAAATTCCTCTCTAGACAGAGCTATTGACTATTTCCTTTTGGGAAAATACCAACTCCAGAACCTAAGGATCTGATCAGATGCTGCCTATCACACGAAAAAATGAGGTGGCAAATACAAGAGAAGGGCAATGAATTCAGAACAACTCGTCTGTGCCCACGGCCTATTGTCATGTTTATTCTAGCATAATCACAATACCATAAACATTCAAAATACAAAAACACTGTCACAAATGACAGCTTTAGGTATTCAATAGATTCAGCAGCAACCAGTCTGCAGTAAAGCCAGCCAAACTGTTGGAAACTAGTCAGGAAATAATGTTTTGGTAGCCGCATACTGTGAAAAATGCAATTTCATTCTTGTTTCTGTTTGTTTTCATTTTTTAATGCTTCTTTTGGTTGGCAGTTCTTTGATTTATTGGTTCAAATACCCAAAATCATCAAAGGGTGTTAAACAGAATTTCTGTAATTTTGGAAATGTGCAGACTAAGACCCCATTAAATCAGTAGTATCCCTTTTGAAATCATCCGTGTCTACTCCCAATGCTAATGTAGTTGAATTAGTAATTATACAATTGTTCAGGACTAAAGAACTACACAGTGTGTGACTGCAAGCTTATTATAAATAGTAAACATGCATCTGATATTCTAGAAATGCAGAGAAACTCAGTTTCGTTGTATTTCCCATACAAGAACCATATATTAACTGAATACATATTTGTGTAGAGTTATTGCTTGTAAGTTTATTGAGTTTAGCCTTTAGCATGGTAATTGAACCATAAATAGTAGGGCATCCAAAGAAAACACAATATTAGCAATATACTTCTGTGCAGCTACATGTTTTACAAAGACAAAAAAATATAATCTAAAAATCTTGAACATATCTTTCCCTCATCCTTCCACAAAGTTTGTTTGCTTTCTTTTTTTAACCAGAGGGTGCACATATTAGCTTCAAACTCTCTTTCACTGTTGTTCTGCTTATAGGTTTTCAGGTTTTCAATATTAGTGATGGGTAATTTGATGTGGTAAAGTATCCAGAGACTTTGCAGCTGTCAGCTGCAAAGTTTGGAATAGATTCTGCTCTCTGATTCTCCATAAAGCAAAGAGCTAGTGTGTCTAAACTTGGGAATAGTTTGTTGGTTTTTTTTTTTCCTGAAGATCTTCAAACATATCTATTTACATGTAAGGGAACTTGAGGTTCTTTTAAAATGTTGCTCCACTATGCATCTAAAACTAAGGAGCCAGAGACCTACCTAATATTGTGTTTCCCCTCAAATCCATATATCCAGAGACTCCTCATGTTTCAAATAATTTTTAGGAAGAGGTTTGGACCCAACAAGAGGCATAACTGTTCACAATTTCACTTGTTGCTGTTCCTAAAGAAGGAAACTGTGTGTTGTTGAATCAGTCAGCATCAGTAAGTAGGTAGTTCTGGTTGAATGAATAGACCATTGTAAATTTTGCTTTCATAACACAGTACAGGTTTTTTTATGTGTGAATAAAACAATTGTCTTTATGTGGCTACCTCCTTTTTTTTTCTTTTTTCTCTTGGAGACTTAACACCACATGGTGGACAGTAATTATGCATGATCTTTATCAATAATGTAGAAGAAATTTCTATTGAAGGTAGTTTAAGTGTCCTAAGAGTACAAGATCATGCAGTAAAAGCACAGGCCTATGCTATTCCCTGTGGTAAATAATACTTCTGGAAAAAAATCTGGAAAAAAAAGTTCAAAAGTACAAACACTGTAAACAGAATTTAACCTTTTTCTTCCCAAAAGAAAACAAACTATCAACTTGCATTATAGAAAATACGAAGTAACATATATAAACCTGAATACTCTCTTTAAATAATCTCTTTACTCTGTACTAAGAAGGACATAGTGATTGTTACATAAAGATTAAATAGTGACTTGCAGTAGAAAAAAGTAAATAATTTTTCTATTAATGTGATATTGGATTTTTGGCTTTATGTAACTGATGTTCTTTAATCTGACATTGCGTTAAGTATCAGATGAAAACAAAAATATCTTCACAACCCAGAGGTTTCTGCAGAGTGTTGCACATGAAAAGAAATTCACTGACCACTTTATGGCATTAAGCCTGTATCTTTATCAGCTGTGCCCTTTTGTGGGGGTTGGGGGGTAGAAGTATTTGAATTATTTATCAGTATAAACTTTTGTGTACTGTCTTTTTTTTTTTTTCTTTTTGCAAATTAGTAACAGATAATTTATTACTAATTTGGGCCTATGGATTATTTGTAAGCTATCTGTAGCTAATGATTTTATAAGCATTTGATATTAAAAATTCACTAGTCAAACAGTGCTCAGTTACTGAAATTGTGTGGTATTATCATGTGGCAGGCAGCAGAGCAAAGTCTCAAAAAACTTTAATATTTCCTAGAAGGAACGTGAATGCCAAATGGAAGAAATTCAGCAGAATGGTAGTCTTGCCGTAATTCTTGATACCCCTTTTTCACAAGAAAATAGGGTAAAATATGCTATGTGTACACAAATCTATAAAGATATGAGAGTCATTTTTTTACTGTGTTAAGGAGATATGAAGACTTAGAACACATTTTTGAGGGCTTTCATAATAATATTCTTCATCAAATTCAAACTTACTCTTTTTATTGCTTCCATCGTTTACTTCTTCCCTAACACGTACAGCCTTCTGCTATCCCCTCGTTTTCCTGTCTTTCCGCTACACTCTCTCTCCTGTTCTCCATTGTGAAAGCAATGAGGTCAACAGCCGCCTTTTCTATTAGTACTCATATGACAAAATGTCAAAAGTGTCTGCATAGCTGCAGGACCACACAGATCCCAATTTCAACTCCATACCTGAAAAGAAACAACAAAAAAAAACCCTCTCTATACCCTAGGAAGGATGTGGTACAGCTAAATATAACATAGCAACAGATTCAGCTTAATGTTGAAATCTTTGAGGAGTACCAGTGGGTTCTCAAGTGATGCGAGAAAAAGCAAATTGTAGGAAGAAGCCTTAGGAAATGGCTCGTGGAAATAGTGCCCATCTGGCATTCCCTAAAAAGTAACCGAGGATCTTAAGAGAATTGTCCAATTTGGGTAGGCACCAGGAACCCTTAACTGTCTCAAGTTCAGTCTGCCATTTTATGGCTG
>NW_009619362.1:49311-53888 GCF_000690535.1 Cariama cristata | reverse complement strand
CTCCTCAGGACTGCTCTCGATCCATTCTCAGCCCAGTCTGTATTTGTGCTTGGGATGAAGGACCTTGCACTTGGCCTTGTTGAACGTCATGAGATTCATACGGGCCCATCTCTCCAGCCTGTCCAGGTCCCTCTGGATGGCATCCCTTCCCTCCAGCGTGTCAACCACACCACACAGCTTGGTGTCATCAGCAAACTTTGGGACAGATACCTTTCATTTGACTTTTTAATTTGTACATTAGCTCTTTGTACCTTGTGGGTCCTGCAAAAAGGAAAGAAGCACCTACTCTTAGAGGTGGCCTTTTGCAATAGCAGGAAGAGGCATAGAACTCTTCTTTCATTTTAACATTACTGTTGATAAATGTGTTCTGATGGACTACTCGGTTTCTCATTCATGGAGATATTTAGTACATTCCTTTAATGGTTGGTGATGCACAAATCGGTTTTAATATCAATAATGAACAATTTGGATGGCATTCAGATTCAAAATCTGCCAAAAAAATTTGCTGCATGTCAGGATTTATTGAGTACAATACCATGAGGTTGCCAAAGAGGCTGGAGTTCCTTCAGCAGAAAAGTAAACAGATGGTCCCAGGAAAGTGAGCACATTCTTAAACACTGAATTGCATTTGGACAGAATGGAGTCACATCTGCCAAAGCTTGCTGGCCAGAAGTATGGCGGAAGGGAGCCATCAGAAACTAATGTGATATTCTTCAAACTCTTTCACTTAATATTGATATTAGTAATCTAATAGGAATGTTCCAGAATTGCCTGGTGTCCTTTTGGTTGGCCAGTTTAGGGGAAGGAGACATGATTAACAGTTAGTAACTGGATACACATACGCACTGCGGTCTGAAGTGTTCATTGCTAAATATATCCTTTTAGGTCATCCATGTCCACCTGGCCTGGAGCTAAAATGGTAGACGCTTCTCATTTCAAATAATCTGTTTCTGATTTCTGCTACCAGAAGTCAAAAGATAATCTTGCAAATGTGCACGTCCCTCTAAAAGACCAGCTTTGAGAGAAGACACCAGACCTGGGAGTGCATGGCACAATTATTCCAGAGATCTTCTCAGACTTAGCACAGTCAGGGATTCAGGACCAGGATTCATGACATATAAGGTGTAGGAAATGTCAGGAAATATATAAATTGTATGAATGCTAATGTATTTGTGCTTGTGCAGTACTTTGGAAATATAAATGGCAGTGTAAGGGAAAAGACTGACTTGTTCTTCAGCTACATTTAAACAGCAGAGTGGGAAATCATCTAGGGTAGTACTGTGTGTGAGGAAGACATATCCTCTGGTTCAAGCAAAGTATTCAGAGATGCAAGATAAGGTTCTAGCTCGTGGTCTAGCTTTGCAAAGAGTAAAAATGTCACTAAGTCTGCTCTGTGAGTCAGCTTCCCATCATAATACAGGCATCATAATACTTACCTCACAGGACTTTTACAGAGCTTAATTCATCAGTAAATATGAAATGTGATGTCCTTGTATGGAAGCATCAGTAGGAACGCACTAACCGGGCATCACTGTGAATCACAGGAAGAAAACACATCACTGATGCGGTGGAAGAGGTTGTCTGGAGAGCAAGAAGCTCTGTTAACGGTCGAGGTGAGACACCTAACACGCTCAGTGAGTTATACAAATGGTAACGTTAAAGAAATGTCAAGGTTCAGTTTGCGAATGGCACCTACGAAGATGTGCAGAGGTAGTGTATCAGTAAATGCAGTTGAACAGAATTTATTCCTTCTTGCGTACAACAAACAAACAAGTGAATTTCACCTTTTTTTCCTACCCCAGAGCTGGCACATGGAGCAAAGGTGCAGCGAATCTCACACAGACCTGAGCATCGGCACTCGTGCTTAATCAGTTCTCAGGTGATGCCAAGAGAAGTGGGAGTTGTGAGCTTTATCTTATCCCTCTTCTCTGCACCTTCCTATCAGCAAGTCTGGGTACACCTTGGGGTAAATTAAAACTGGTAGTGCATGTTTCCTAGGTACTGGGAGAAGGAGAGAGGGTTGGTGTTTTTCCTAGGTGTGAGGTTTCTACCTGGGCAGAAGTTGCTGTGAATTGTACCTGTCCCGGAGATCTTTGTGGCGCGACTGTTCTGCACACTCTGCACACTCTGCTGGGCAGAGCTAACGATGTCTTAGGTAATACACACTTTTGCCTTGACTACTATATAAATATTATTCCTTGGGATCAAGTGTTTTTTACAATGGCAATGCTAACCACCGCCAAGTCCCTTATCTACCTCTTCACGAGTCTTTCCTGCCTAGAACAGGTGAATTCATCCTCCACATTTACCCAGCATGAATCTCAGTATTTCACACCTCAGCCTATGTTAACCTCCAGCCTCACTGTAGAGAGGAACAGCACGTTTGTGTTACAGGCAAAACCACCTGAAGTGGAAGCGCTCACAAACTGGATGAAACGAGGCCTTTCATCCTCTACCTCCAGCCCCCAGAGCGATGAACGCATCATAAGCTGATTGAGCAAAACCTCCTACTGCCGTCAGGGGCGACGGGAAGGTGCTCAGCACCTTAGAGTGGCATGCAGCATCTTCCCGTAGCAGTACCAAAGCAACTCGCCTGCCAACACAAAAGTAATAAAATCTTCCAGTTGATCATCTGTGTGCGTAATGGGGAAATGGGTAAAATTTTCTCGCCTGTGTTTATGCAGGAAGTCAGACGATACGATCATAACGGTCCCTTCTGGCTGCAAAATCTATGAATATCCCTCTGTGCTTACTGGGGTGTTTCATGTACACGGAGTGAGCCTATTTCATCTCTGGTTTAACTCCGCTGACATCAGTGAGTTACACCAAGGATAAATTTGGCCTTGTCACTGTGTTTTGTACTGTAATTCAGTTCCTCCTTTGTTTAACACTTTTGGCAGCTTAATATATTGTAAGTGCACATATGTATAAAATGCATGTCTTTGAGCAAAGAAAAATATGCTAATATGCATATTCCTACTTTGTCTCTTTCTTGTTACCAGCTAATCAATCACACAGAATGTTCCTGACACTTATTAAAGGGAATGAGTAGATAAAAGCGCATGACTTTCATTTCTGAGACCCTGATAAGTTGGAAATACAAAGGATCTTACCAAAGGGAGTCAGTGTATACTAATGGGTAGAACAAAGAGCTGAGAATGAAAAAGACGTTGAATGTGGATCCCGGTTCTATTAAGTCCCTTTGTGATCTTGTGTAACTAAGCTATTCCCCACACTTTATACGTGTGACCAGCTCCAATCTGGAGGCCATGCTTCAGTTGAATATCATTAGGCCAATCATTCTTTTACATAAAATACTTCTGTGCTGTCAGCTTTTAATTGCTATCAGCCAGAAATCCAGATTAAAATCCTGGAGCCTGGATCTGGAAAGATTATGTTTTTAGTCTGTGTTCAGATGCAGCTTCAAAAGAAACACAAATCCCAAATGCAGTGAGTATTACTTATCTTCTTTTTTTTTCTCTCTTCATTTCCTTGTGTATTCGGATTGAGTGGCAAATCTGCAAATCTTTATTCCACCTGGTTGCATGGTACAAACTGAGCAATCTGCTCTTCAGTTGAAAACTCCGAGGCTCTAGATAATATGCTGGAAATACCAAGTTGAGGAGCAGAAAGGATATTGATCCAACACACAGTGTTTCACAGAACACATTACCTTGTTTTTCTGAGGAAAGCGGGTCTTTCCAAGCGCCGGAATGCTGCCCGGGGGCAGGTGCTCCAGCACAGGCAGGAGCGGCGGGGTGAGGGATGCCCGCTGCCTTCACAAGGCTGGGAGGAAAACGAGCACTCCAGCCCAGTTGCCATGGGGTTGTCCAGGTGATGGTTACTACAGCACGTCTCAACACGAGGGACCTCGGGAACCTTCATAGACTAATAGACATTTTATGCACGCTTCTCCTTATGTATCCCAACTCCAAATGTCCCTGTCCTGGGGTGGGGAGAGAGGCGGCAGCTGTCTCTAGCAATATTGTGCAAGTGGAGCGGGCAGGTCTTGGCCATGGGCTTGGCTCTGAGGCCCAGTCCCATACTGGGAATGAGTAAATTCCGTGCCATGGGACAGCAGGGCTCCTCCGCTGCACCCAGGCAGGCAACGTCGGTCCTGGGGCTGCCCTCGGTGCTGCTCAGAGAGAGATCAAGGTCACAGGAAAAGAAACATTTCATGGGCTTCCTCTTGTGTTGCTTTTTCCTTGCATTATTTCCTGTAGGCTGCTATATAGTTTTTCACTAGATTTTGAAAAGCAAATGTTAAAAATGGCCTCTGAGAAAAAACAGTGCTTGCCTCTACAAGTTAATTTAATGGTTGAGTGTCTGAGACGGCAACAAGTGGCCACGCACGCTTAACCAGATAGCAACCCCCCCTCTGAAAGCTGGCCCTCCAGTAACCGTGGAGGTTGGGTGCCTTCTTGCTAGGGCGTTGCGCTCCGTCAGAAGGAATTTTGTGAATACAGCTGGGCAACTTAACTCTCAGGGAAAGGAATCAACCACTTTTGGCCTTGCGTTTCTCAGAGGACCCTCCAGCTCGCAGAGTGATGCCCTCATACGTATGTCGCTTTAACCTA
>NW_009619362.1:0-49280 GCF_000690535.1 Cariama cristata | reverse complement strand
AGCGTGGAAGAAGAGAAGTACAGATCCCCAGGAGAGAAAAGCATTATTGGAGGTGTGCGGATTCCTCCCCTAGATAAACAGCTGGTTTTGGCACTGCTTGGAAGCAAGGGCTGAGATCTGCCATTTTCTTGACAGTTTTAAACGTGCAGCCGGATCAGGTCCAGTGCCCGGTGTGGGCAAGGGCAGAAGAAGCCAATGGACAGAGCGTGGTCAGCCACGACGGAGAGCTGAGCTCTGGTCTTGGCTTTGCTGCTGCTCTGTTAGCACCAGGCAAGTCATTTTCTCTCTCTCTTTTCCCCATCTGCAAAGCTGGGATGCTGCTGCTACCCTATTTCATACCGTTCTTGGAGATTTGCAAGTGAACAGTGATATTATTGTTATTATTGATGAATCTGTAAATCTATTAATTCCATGCTGTGGCAGCATAATAGTACGCACTACCTTAAATATGGTTCTTAGGTGGCTGTATGAAGCATATGCTGCTGTTATTTTGACTTCTTCTTAGACTTTCTAAATTCCTCCCTTTTGGTAAGAACAATTATGTTATAAAGTTTGGAAACTAAAGAGATGCATGCAGTATAAATGCTCAGGAAAGACTAATTTTGAGAGTCTTTTACAGCAAAGAAGTTCAAAATGCAGTTAAAGGCCTGACTGTTAATGAATGAAAAAAGTAATTTGGATACTACCGGCAGTGCAGGAGGTACTTTTATTAGGTAAAGCAATGCAAAAGTTTGGCATGGGTTCAGTAATAATAAAAGAGCAACTATAAAGAGTTAATTATCTCTGATCCCTAAAGGAAGTATATCTTTCCTATCATCATTGAGGCCCTTTGTAGTGCAGTGTTGGGAAAAAAACAACATTTTGGCTGGGAGCCCAACACCTGGCCTGGGAATCATGTTTTACAGTGGCCAAAGATCATCAGCTTCTACTAGATAGAGTGCTAATAATGTGAAATTGGTGCTGAAGTTACCTCATTAGTAGCACCACAAGTAAACTCCATAGCATTCTTTTATGGGGGAGGAAAAAAAAAAAAAAAAAGAGAAGAGGCTTGGAGTCATGGCGTTTGCCTTGCTTTGATCTTTAAATAAAAGTGTCAGTGTAGTTTCCTAAATAAAAAAAAAAAAGTATGGCTGTTGCTGGCCTAACGTTTCCTTGTCAAGTCCCCCTCAATGGGAAATCAAACCATACAGACTCTGTCGTCTATGTTAAAAAAGGGGAAATTAGGAAGAAAAAAAACCTCTAAAGCTATTTGGAAAATGCTCCCTCTTCTACCTTTCACTCCAGCTGAATATTTCTAATTTTTTTTTGCCATAAAACCAGATCTTGATGAAATATTTTGATTCACTTGTAGCCTGTCCCAGTAGTGCTGCAAATGCATCGTGATTCCGCACTTCTGGGCAGCCTGGATGGTGGCAGCCCTGATGCTTTCCAGTTGACAGGGATTTGAACAGAAAACTTTGTGCGTGCCTGTGTGCATGCATGCATGTAGGCATGGATAAAGCAAAGGAGTTTCAAGAGAGCAAATCATACAAAAAAACCCCATTCCCTGACAACTATGGAGCAGGCACACAAATGCATGTGGAATCTGTAACAGGTTTAAGCATTACTAAAACTGTACATCTGTGGACACTTTTTGCATGTTACGAGAAGTTGTTAGAGGTTGGGGATTTTGCTGGCTTTCCCCAGGCCAGCAGGGATGAAGCGTCTTGGCTGAGAACAAAAAGAGGTATACAAAGGAAAGCTGCAAGTTCCATTACAAAGAAATAGCCTTTTTTTTTCTTTTTTTTCCAGCTGAATTGTCTCATCTTGTTTGTATTACCTGGATAGCGATTAACCTGCAGTCTTCTCTTAAACCTCCTCCGTGTTACACCACCGCTGCGTGGCCCTGTGAGGGCCGAATAGCCGAGGAAGGTTTTAGCAAGGCTGATGATGTTAGCGAGGTTCATACGTTTCTGGTGGGGAGGGACCCCGCTGCCGAGGGGGGCTGCTCCAACCCCCTCCCTGGGCCTGGGGACCAGGAGTCACGGCAGCTCCGTGGGCAGAAATGAAGTTCACCATCCACCGCAGCTCCTGGGAGGGAAAGGAGAAGGGAGACCCCTGGCAGCAAATCCAGACTGATATTTGGGGCTGTTTGGTCCTGAACCATCACTCATCAGCTTGATGGGGGGAAAATAAAAGCCGAAAAAGCAGGTAGTTTCTTTAAAAGAAAGTGACAAATGTGGAAAGCAATTTCTGTAGTCATTTGCTTTGCTAGAAAATAAATCTTTCCTTAAAAGCAAATGAATAAAACAAAAAATTTAAATTGCAAACGCTTTACAAACCTAAAACAAATCCTTCCCGAAGCAGTGTGAAATATTTCTCTTTTGTAAGGATTTTGCTTCATCTGCCCCTGTTCAGAAATTCAAGTCAGAAAACAAGGCCGCCCTTTATTATGTATGCCAGCCAACAAGTCCCTTCCATCCTTTAATAACTGTGTCACAACACCTTTTTCAGATGCTTGATGGTATAACGCAGAGGTTAATTGGTTATGGAAATGGCTGCTAATGTTAGAAGTATGAGGGTAATTTGTTCCCCCGAGCGGGAAGAAGATGCGGCAGAGGCACGTGAGCTGTTGCATCCACCCCCAAGGCTGGTCTCCCTGCTGTCCCCACCGCCGTGGCCGTGGGATGCTCTCCTGGCATGTGCTGGTGGCCATCCCTTCCACCCCGAGCTGCCATGCTGGACAGGGGGGAGCTCATGTCCATGCTTCTTGGTACCTTCCAAATCTCCCGAGAGGAACAAGTGAGCCAGTCTTACATGAGTACCGGTCCTCAAGGGAATCTGGGTGGCTGTGTCCCTCCTGCCCAAAGTCAGTCTTACACCTGCGCTCTGAGGGTGACAGTACTGCTTGCATTGCGTCTGCCATGGACAAATGTTTAAGATCTGCTCTGCACTGCTTCCAGTGCCAACTTTCCCAGAAGCTGGGAAGCTAAGTCCTCCTTACGGGCACGAACAGCATCGAGGTATGAGCTTTTAGGCCATGGGAGGGTTTGGATGCATTTCTGCTTCTTTGATACTTGTTTTTCCTAAGGGATGTCCTCCCTGGGCTGGTATTTTCAGGTGACTGTGTGTGTAGCAGGCAGGCAGCTCCCAGCCTGGCTCTGCAGGGACAGTGTGCCCTGTGTCGGTGAGATCTGGTGCTGCTTAAAGCCAAACCTTGCTTTGGCTCGCTGGCCCTGGCCCAGAGCCCTGGGGGAAGCGACCCTTGGTTCCCCGTAAGGGAGGAGGCTTGGTCCCTGGTCCAGACGAAGCCTCTCCACCCCTGTGGTGGAGGCTGGCGGGCCGTTGCTGGCAGGCATGGTGTGATACGTGAGGCACAGGGCAGCAGAAGGGCTTGGAGGGGTGTCTGGGGCGGTCTGGATGCATCCTGGCAGGCGATGGCATCTACGCAGATAAGATGCAGCTGCCCCCCAGATTCACGAGGGCTGCCCCTTGCTGTAACATCTTAGTTAAGGAAAAAGCGTACATATTGCTAAGTCTTCTATCTTATGTTCACCTGTGGTTTAAATTAGCATCCAAAGTGCAGCAAGTACCCATATACTAACATCGCGATACTGCAGTTTGCAAGTTTCCCTCGCTCAGTAATAAGGGATATTTTACTTTGGCAAAGGAAGAGTTAACAATCCCCATAGACACACTTATGTTTATAACATACTCATCAAAAGCTTTTAACCCAGAATAACATTTACACGAAGGCTGCAGAGCTCCATCATGCTGCTAATGCTTACAAGATTTCCCTAAATACTTTTCCGGCAGCTCTTCTTATGGAGAGAGTCCAGAGGGAATAAGTGAGCTACGAGCCGGAGCCCGGCGTGCTACCCCTGTGCGTGCCCTTCCCAGCGACACCATTGCCGGTCCAGCCTTGGACCACTCACCGGTCCACTCACCTGCACTCCCGGGTGACGTGGGGAGCTGTGGGAGTCGCATGCTCCAGCATGGGCTGGTCCAGGGTGGCTGGAGAGATAGTCATGGCTGCGGCGCAGCCGGGCTGATGCAAAGGGACAGTGACAGATCAGCTCGTCAGATCTCACACGTCTCGATGAGGAGATGGGGAGGCAGATACTTGAGACTTCACCACCAAGACAAGGAGTTCAGGCAAATGCCACTCTTCCAGGGAACAAGGAAAGGACTTGCAGGGCTGCGCTGCATGCATTTGGCTTTCCTTTACATCTCCAGTGAAAAAAATTGAAGGTTCCTGCTATTTCATTCATCCTTTTCAAAGTGAAAGAGTGAACAAGGCTCTTCTTTCTTCTGGCTTCCTCATTCCCCAGTCCAGTAAATAATGTGGCATTTAAATACCCACATTTTCCTTGATGACAATGTATTGCAACCGAAGCACCGTTCATTTGGCTGCATGGCTTCCAGGTGGGGCTGTGCTGGTGCGGCGTGTGCGCTCGCGGTCCTGCCAAAGGTCCTCAGTCCCCAGCCCCAAGGAAAGGAGCCAGCACCCGGTGAGGCACTGCGTCCCTCCGGAGGGGAAGAATCCAGCTGAAAGTCTCAGCTACCGAAGATGGCTTTTTTAATTTCTAACCTCCTTGTGCTTTAGAGTATTCTAGACATTAAATTGCAAGGCTGGATCTCTGAATCCAAAATGCAGCGAGTGCGAATCGATGTAGTAAAGCCAGTGGAGCCAACAGGATTTACATTAACTGGGGATCAGGCCCCCAGTGTGTACTCCCTACCATGGTAAATTCTTACCTGGAGGCACCAGCATATTTAGTCCTGTCATCACGGGAACATTACCTACCTGTAGCAGCTTAATTTACACACTCCCCAACACCTTTAAGCTGCTTTATAACCTTGAAAATCCCCTGACAACAAATACTCTCCGCTAGCATAAGCCAGCAAGGAAACGGTGCAGTATAGCCGTACCAATTAAGACTGAACATTTCATGAGTCCGTGGTATTTTTTTACTGAGGTACTGTCTATCTTTTTAACTAGGTTTGTTTTTATTGAAGCAAAAACCTGCCCTTTCAGATGAGCAGGCTAGTCTATCAGAGCTGACATTTACTGGAAAACAAAGTGCAGGCATGAGAAGGTTACGAGAGTTGGCACAAGCTTTAGCCCAGATTAGCCCATAACAGAACTGGACTCATCTAGTTTTACTTTCAAAAAAAGCCTTCTGTCAGTAAATTTTGTCCTGCTTGTAGGCAGAGCAGGAGGCCACAGCAGCAATGGTACTCAACAGCTGTAGAAAATAAGGGTTTGGGATTTATTCTGTCATATCCACTCCAGAATTGATAAAATGAGTCAGGGCTGGCTATAGTTGTAACCTCATCGGCTAGATCTATGGTGGCTTTATGTTTTTGCACCGAGGGGGAACATGTTTGGTGTGCAGCCCGAGGCAAGGAGCTGAGCCTAGTCCGCTCTCCAGGACAGAGCATCATCCCCAGTGTCATCCTCACTGTCCTCCAGCCCATCACCCCGTATCCGAGCTGCTCCGCTGCTGCCTAGCCCCGGGCAGTGTGTTATCTCTGAATAACCTCTGCTCCCGGCAGGATTCGGGCCGCAGGAGCTGAGCACCTCCCAGGACGTCCATTAGGCCTGGCAGGATGTGGTGCTGTCAGTTACTGATGACAGCAAATTTGGCCGTGAAACCATGATCCTCTCCTCCCTCTTTCCGTGCAGCTGCCATTGGGATTGGCAGGAACTTTAAGCTTTCTTAACTATGGGTTTCTAATGGCCTTTTTGGACCGTTGTAGGTAAGCAGATTTTATTATCCATATCCAAGTAATACTAAATTAATTATGCAAGCTAAACTTGTGCAGTAGATATCCCATTGCAGTCATGACTTTTAATAACCACTGGGAAAGACGTTTTCTGGCATGTGTTATTTGCATCATACGGTCTGATATTGGCCGCCAGCTGAAGGGCAAAGCTCCTTTCTGTTCAGCACTGCCCAAAAACGAAGAGACCGTCCCAACCCCAGGCAAGCTGCAACGTAGGAGTTTCATGTGGAGATATCTTCATGTGGAGATAAAGCAGGCAGGAGTCAAACTGAATTAATGACAGGAGCATGGGTATTGACACCACGGAGCATGTGGGCTTTGCACAGGGTGGGGGGACTGGGGAGGGACTGGAAGAGAAGTGTTGTCTTCCCAAGTACCGGTAGGAAGTTTTTCTGCAAGTGAAGGAGTTACAATCCCTAGGTTTTGGAGCTATCATCACTAGGCAGCATAGTATTTTTGTATTTGAAAGGGTTTGGAAGCAATATTCAGCTGATCAGTCCCATGCAGAGTGAGCTATTGTAGGCTTTTAGCGTTCAGGCCTTCCTCTCAATGAATGGAAAGCGCCAGTCGCTGCCGGTGTGAATCCAGTTCTAGGTTTGTGCCAGAAGAACCTGGTCTGCTCAGACAAGGAGCACAGAAACTAATCAAATCCACAGAATAAAGATTTTTAGAAAAATATTTGCTTCTCTAAAACTTAAAGTCTGAGTGTATTTGCTTTTCATACAGTTGTCATTATTTGCTGGTAAATATTAATAGCAGAGATATTTAAGCTAAATGTTTGGAAGAAAAGCTTTCCCTCTGCAATTCAATGCCTTTTTCTCCCTATTCATAGACCCAACTCCAAATTCTTTACTCTTAACATCATCATCTGTTGTCATAGAAACTATTGCAATACATAAGTACTCTAAATGACTGCAACTTCATTGAATGGCAAGGGATCAAGATGGGCTGTGATGGGGGAACACTTTAAACAGGTATATCTATCGACAACAATTGATGGCGAGAAGTTTTCAGTCTCTCAACAAAGGAACGTGTACAACATTCATTTTTATGCTAACAAAATCACAGAATGGTGTTTATCGAGCCTTTTGTTTATTTTGTGTATTCTTTCCTATGAGACATATAAACCAGGAGGCTCTCTGTTTTCTTTAAACAAATCTGTGCAGTCCAGTTCTGAAGTAATTTTACTGGGATTTCTTGGTGAAATTTCCAACGGAGAGTTGGGGGTTTACATTCCTTATTTCTTAAGTTTATGTTTATTTGTACCTTGCTAACAAAGAAATCGTACATCTGCTTGGTTTCCTGTGGTTGAGAAAACTAGCACTGAGCTTTGCCTCTTTAGCATTCATCCACCCATATTCTCTTCAAATGACTAGTGAAAATACACTCACCAAAACCAGTTAGGTTTTCATTCTACAGCAACTTACACACCTCCAGTAAGTCTGCAGTCCTTTAAGTCCCATACATCTCTCTGAAGCATGTACTGTTCCCAAGAAGCAGAACAGAAGGTCAGTTACAAGTTATCGGGTTTTTTTCCCCTTGCTATAGCTGCAAAATGCCAGAAGAGCTTCAATTTGAAGCCTGAAGAAACTGTTATTCCTGCATCATCTCAGTGGATTGCAAAGCTCAGACAGGTCCTTAGGATGTGTAAATGTCACAGAGATTCAGTTTTGCAGAGAAGTCATTGACACTCCAGTGACAGCACAGCAGTATTTTGCTTCTGGTTCAGTACAAATTACAGACAACTTGACATTAGAGACCTTCGAATGCAAAAGCAGACTGAAATCCTACATGATCAACTGACTTTCCCTATTTACAAAAACACAGCTTTCATTTAGACATCTCATCGGGGACAAATTGATGGAATGGAAACGGAATGGGGAGAAAAGCCGGGGAAGTTTCTGATTCGTATGGTACTGCTTGCTCCACGCTGAAACCTCTGAAGTATGGCCGTGACTCTCCCTTGCAAAATACTACATGTCAACGTTATTGGCACATCCTTGAGCTCGAATGTTCAGCTGCTGCTCTCTGAACTCCCCCTGCATAAAGCACAGCCAGCCAACCCGTTTAAATAAGAAGCAGCACTTCCAGTCCTTGCTCGTATTGTTTATTTCAGATAACTGCCTGTGTTCATATATGTTGTCTGGTGACTTTGCAATTATCCTCTTATCTTTCTTTTTACACGTAATAACAGCCCGGTGACCATTCTGGGAAGACGGTTGAATGCAGCTTGATTTTAAAGAAGTAATTTGCTGAAAATGAGACAAGAGGGATCACAGCTTGGCTAGGAACTACTGCGGGCCATGGGTCAAAATTATGCTTTGGGCTCTACAGACAAATTAAAGAGCCTAGATTCAGGGTGTTGTGTGTGTATGGGGCCAAGATACCGGGTAAACGGCAAAAGGACTGGAGCAACGGTTTTAACTGCCTATGAAATGAAAAATATCATGACATTGTCCCAGCTGAATCTCGTGGATATTAAGAGACTGTGCAAACATTGCTTTAAACGGCACAGGAGGAAAAGGGTTAATAAGAAAAAAATCGTGCCAGAATATGTCAAGTGTGCTCTTGTCCCAAAGAGTGACTCCGTGACCTCAATTCTTACTGGCAAATGAAGACTAAATCAAAAATGCAGGAAACGTTTTCATGGGTACACTGCCCATTTTTTGTTTTCTTACAGGTTGGTTGGGGTTTTTTTAACCTACTCCCAGCTGTGGCTGTGGGCTGCCTACAAAAGCGGTCACCCCACACCTTCCTCACAGTCAAAACAAGCGGTTCCCTGCAAGCCCGGGCTGCATCTGGGGCAGGGGCTGGGCCATCACAAGGGACCTTGTGAGCCCCTCTCTGCCATTAGAGAGGGCAAAGCTCCTCCATGGCAGCTCGCCAGTCCTCGGCAGGGGGGCAGGGGTGCTTCACACCTGAGGACGTGAGTACCCGCTGTGATTTCCAACCTTTCGGCCGTAGGAGGACTTTTGCATTTCAATTCTCGTGTTAGCGGGACCACCTGACCGGGATTGGAGGAGTGGCAGCCCAGGTGACACCAAACTCCTAACCAGTGATGCTACTTGGTGAAGAAAAGTCATTGCAACTCGCTGCGCCAGCCTAGCAAAGCTTGGGCCAATCGGAAGATAGGGTTTATATTGCCTAATTAATTCAACTGTCATGAAATTAAACTATCATGTACTTTGATATCTGTCTGTTTTCTCAGGTGCAGTTATATTTGAAGAGACCCCACGCCTGTTTAGCTGTGATCCCTTTTGGAAATAATTGGCGCGGTTTTGATTGATAATGTGTATTCCTCTTTAAAAGAAAACACACTATTTTTCATAATCAGAGGCTGAATGCATAATGAGTGCTCTGGTGCTGCCTTTAGCATCAGGTCTGTCAAACTGCACACTTATTTCCATATTGATGCAAACTAAGATATTACACTCCCTCATTACATTGACATGGCACATCTTTCAACAGTCAGCTTCCAATCATACGTTCCTTGCAAACAAAATTACCTTCATTTTCTCTTTTGCTACAGAAGGAACTAGCAGTGGAAATGTGCCCTAACAAGCTAATCAACTAATTTTTAGAATATGTTTGAACCATTTAATATTCTAAAAGAAAACAAGAAAAAGTTGCTAATGGGTATGCTGGCATAAACAGAAATAAATAGACAACTGGTTGACTGAACATTAGCATACTTAAGTTTTATCGAAGTCACAGTGGAATTTATTTTGCAAGTCAAAAAAGCAAGATCTATTTGTATCCATAAGCTGAACAACCTCATTTACTCTCTACATTCTTGAGCAGATAACCTTGGTTATGAAGGTAAAAGAAGAAAAGGAAACTATCCTTTTATGAGCCAAATACTTCAGGCGATAAATTGATTTTAGTGGGACCAGTGTGTAGGGCTACCGATAATAGTTTGTGTGATGCTAATGGCCCTGCTGCTAGGAGAGAGGAGTCGGACTCTTGGTTATGGGCTGCCATTCAGTGGGTTGGCAGGGCGCGAGGGTGTTTCCAAAGCAACATCCAGGGGTGGGAAGAAGGGAGAGGCAACTTTGCATCGCTAAATCCTAACTCCTGTCCCAAACAGGCAACCATCAGCAGGGACGATGAGTTGGTGCTTTAAATGACCCAGTTCAATGAAAGGGGAAAGGTCACAGTAAGCAGACCAAAAGGGACCACGGGTGAAAAATATTGACCAGAGAAAGCATCGCTAAGGTAGTGAACACCATGCAGGGAAGTTAGCGGCAGGCGGGCTGAGGCCATGAGATGCTTCACCAGCCCGTGGCCAGGTCCCTGACCACTGCCTGGGACCTTCGCAGGGACCCTCCAGTTCTTTCAGGAAGCGCATCATTTGTTTTGCTGCAGAAGGATTACAAATCCTGTGGAAAGATCATCATTCTGCCTCACATTATATGGTTTGTTTTCAAAAAGGAGCTCAGTTTCATTTCCTATCAAGGTATAGCTCTGCATTTGTTATAGATGTTCATCTGCTTAGGAAAAATGCATGTAAAACCGAATTATTGTGCTGATACGGTGTCCAGGCAAACCTTCAATGTCTTCTTTGGGTCTGAGTGTGGAACAAGTGACAGTCCTTCCCTGTTGCCAGTGTATAATTGCACAGCCCCGACCTGATAAGGGCCGTGGTGGTCACGGAGGCTGGTTGTGCCCGAGGACAGCCCTGGGCAGCACCTTCTCCTGAGGCAACGCAGGAAAGAGCAGAGCCATCCCCACATGAAGCAGCGACTCGCCTGGTGCAGCTGTGTGTCCTCTGCGTGCATAACATCTTCAGGCAGAGCACTGATACGGCCACACGACAGACAGCTTGCCTCTCCCGGTAACTACACATCACGCAGGATGTGAAGACCACGACTTTCAGGCCAGTCTGGACCAAGAATTTGCTTCTGCACTGTTGATTATACCCAGGTTTCATTAAGGTCATGTGGACTCTCAAGCCTGTGAGTTGGTCCTGAATACTTCAATGTCCAAATCATAGCCGTTCCTTGCACAGGTCACTGTAAGGAATATATGGGGTGATTTACACATCTGAAACCATAATCTGGTAGCAGAACTTAATCTTTCTAGCTGTATGTCTAAAATTTGGGCACTATTATTTTGCATTTCTTTTCCTATAGGACATTTGAGAACCCGACGCTGAAGGCCGTTAGGTTAGAGTTGCTGTAAAACCTAATATTATTATCAGCTGCACTTCCTTACATATCCAGGGCAAAATACCTTCCACAGTTGACAGTTGCATGGGAATGCAGCAGACTGTTCCCTGACGTGGGATTAAACAACATACTGTGTAGCAAGAGAAACATCTGTTTGTTCTTGAGCTGAGCAGGGACTGTCTCGGGTGAGGGTCCGGAAGAGGAGAAGGACGGCTCAAGATGAAAGCTTGCACTTCAGCCGTTGGGGGAAGGAATACATCCATGCTCCTGTAGAATATTTCCGCTCGATCGTAAAAATCAAGGCAGTGGCTATTCCAGCAAATACCCCAGCACCGCTGGGGCATGACAGCCAGCAAATGAAACTGGAAACATTTCCATCATAAAATCATATCCTACTAGTCAAAAAGGCAGGCTAGAGAGCAGATGTCCCAAGATCTGTGAGTGTATCGTACCCATTATGGATATCTTTTAGTCTACAAAACAAAAAGGGGTTTCTGATGATGAAAGTGGCTTTTGGAAAAAGAAGGGTGGAAGAAGATCTGATCTGTTGCTGCGATGCTGGCAGCCTGTATCCCACCCAATGGAGCATGCGGATGGAGAAGGGAAGGGCACGTAAAATCAGAGGTTGCGGGCAGCCAGCCGAGGGAGGGGACTCCGTGTGTAATGTGGTATCACGGTTTTCTAGCACTCACGCTGATACGGGGCACGGAGCGGGAGAGGCAGCTTTCCTCCCCTGTGTCCTTCCTAAGAGGTTTTGAACATGCTCCTCAGTTCGTAGATTTAGATACGAATTTGTACAAAGAAGTGTGATAACTCTTCCTGAAACCTGATTTGATTTTCTCCCTTCACTATCTTATCTGGCATGGAGGAGATTTAAGTCATACCAGATTATGAAGTGTTATCCTCTCTACTCAGCCAGAATATCTCCGGACAGCCAGGCTTCCAGAGCTAAGCTTCAGGTTGCCTCTGACTGCAAGTTTAAATTTTGAAGGTACTTTTTACCCAATTGTTGACTCAAAAGACACAAATGCAGAGTCCTATGCCTGGTAATTGCTTTACATAAATAACAATTCTGCAAAAGATCCCTTTAATGACATCAATTATACGTAACTAAGTGCACTTTAAAGACTGATTTCTTTTTTTAGGGGGTTGTTTTGAAGCGTCTTTGAATTCATTAAGAGTAATTTTCCCTTTATAAACTAAAAAGCAAGTTTCCTATTGAAGCTAACCCCCCTGACAGGTACATTGTTCCACTTCAGGTCTAGTTATTTACTTGCCAAATGCATCAGATACGGAGCCCGAGAATAGCTGCACAGATATAAAAATACATGACTTAACCTTCTTCTTCTTCCCAGCCGGTGCTTGTGCACGGGCTGTGCAACCGTGGGTAGCAGATGGAAAAGGGGATGTGCCGTCGGGGGGCTGGGGGCTGGCCTCCCTCCCCCGGGGCTCCCCTGGTGCTGCAGGCTGCATTTAGCCCAAGCTGCCTACACAGTGGAAGGAAAGAAAAAAGTAGGAGTTGAAATTACATCATTTAAAGGTTAAATTAAGAAAATTGTGAAGGTTGAAGGTTTCATGCTTGTTGTCTGTAATGGGCCATACCCATTCACTGAACAGGCTCTGATACCAGACCCTTCGAAGGCATCCCTACACCCTTCCGCCCACGTCATGTACCCAAGAGCATCAAGACCACCTGAAAACGCAGCAACTTAACTCGTGATAGTTTTCCACGCCTTGCTTGCAAACCTGCTGGAGCTGCGGCCCGAGCCACAAGACTTCTTCCTTCTTTCCCGCTTCTCCTAACAGCAATCGGAGGTCCTGTCCGGACAAAGGGCTTTTTTCCCTTGGCGGAGCGAAGGAAACCTTTCTCTTGAATTAAGTATGCAAAGCTTCATTCTTGGCCAAAGATCTAAACCTCGACTGTTTGTGCTACATTGTGAGGGGTTGTTTTATATTGTCCCCATTCACGGTCCCTCTGTGCAGGGAATGGGGACAGTTGTCCGTGCCAACTCACACAGACGTTGCAAGAATAACTGCACTAAAGACATGAGGCACTCAGAGCTTATGGACATATGGATATCCGCAGCAGAAAGAGAAGACCCCGATCGTATCATTCCCTCTGCCATGTGAGCTACTGTTTCTACTTAAAATTTCACTGACAATATAGAAAAATGCCATTCAGACAGAGCAAGATGCCTATGCGTAGTGAATTGCTGGAGACTATAAAATAACAGCCAGCCAGCAGCTGATAATCTGCTTGTAAACTCCTGTTTGAAAATAAAGACAATCCCATTTTACAGTAACCAGATGTTTAACAGAATATTAGTATTTACAAGTGCCTTAGGCTATTGTTTTATAAAGGTCTGAAGAGGGCTTACAAAAATGTAAAATCACAAGCAAGTATGCAGTTCAAAGGCTTCTCAAAGCTGTGAAATTTCGTGTAACGTGGGATAGATCGCTTTTTGTTTGTGCCTGGTATGTTGGGTGTGATTGAGTGCTGAGTGTTCCTCCATAACTTACCTAACCAAGTTCCTCTCTGCTCAGATTATTCCCCATTCTTTATTATCCATAATTGGATAACTTCTCTCCAATTTTCTCCTTGGAACACTGAAGATAAGGTTTCTGTTTAATCATCCCACTTTAAGTACTTGCAATCAGACAGGATATTGCTGCTTTTAAAATAAGACAATGACATTTAATGACTTTCATTTCTTCCTATACAAAAGATTAATTTATATGCTGGAGTCATCTTTTTCATTGGAAAATTCTCTCCACTCTTTTTGAAATGATTCAACCTGATTAACAACATAATTCTCCTTTTATATTTCTGATTTTGTGGCTTTCACTGCAAGCATTTGCTTGTCACCTTTTTACCAAGTCTAATTCAGTTTTTGTTTCTGAATTAGTGTGAAGTGAAGAAGCCAGACAAGTTGTAAGGTGTGTGAGCGAAGAGATGCTACCGCTGCCGTGTGCGGTGTCAGGGAGGAGGTGGGAAGGACGGCTCTGTGCTGTGCTGGTGGAGCAGCAGATACGGCATCACCGCGCTTGGAGGCACGTCGTTAAAAGCTGTAGGAAAACAGAGGGATTCCCTTAACAGCCCGTAGAGGTTCTAAGAAATTCAGGTGAAGGACTGTGGGGTCTGGGAAAACACAGGGCAGAGGCAGCAGTGGGGAAGCAGAAAACACATCACTGATGTTTGCCAGGCCATTGGGAAAAGCCCCCGTGGCAGGAGGCTCTGCGGGGCAGGCGAACGGGTAGTGAAGGGTGAATGAGCCAAGAGCTGCGAGGGAAAAAAATTCAGGGTCTAGAATACACCTTGCCTGACTGTTTTAAAATGTGAAAATGCATATTATTTAACCCACTGGTTTTAAACTGTCTACTTGTAGTGTTTAATATTCTTCTGGAGTGCTGTTGGAAAGAAAAGTTTCATCAAGATGCTGCCTTATGAGCACATCATCTGGATGTTTCTCTAAATACAGACATGAAATGTCTATTCAAAGCTTTGTACTTTCTGCATCGTTACTGATGATTTGACGGTTAATAACATACATTGAAATGTATTCTGCAAACAGGTGAATGTTTGCCTTCAGCAAAGTAAATGCCATTGTTAGGATTTTATTTTGGTTTACTGCTAATATGCTTTAAAGGTATTATCATTTTCTTTACTCTGCTGGCCATCATTTTCTTTTTGCGCCATTTTGCTTTACTTAGCTTCTAACTTTTACTTTGCTTTACTTAGCCTCTATAACTTTCTGATTGTACATTTGTTACGCTTGACTTCTGTAGTGTTTATATATGTTCTCTTAGCTTCAGAAAGGTCTTAATTTTTTCTTTCAAATCAAGCTGTTTCTATTTCTTTAAGTCAGCCAGGCCTTCTCCTGCGGTTGTGGGATTAGGGGTTTTCAGCATATAGGAAAATGTACTTGAGCAATCCCCGTTGTAAGTTATTTTTTTCTGACAAAACTCTTATGCCCAACAGATTTAGCCCATAATTGTTTCCTGGACTGTGAAACCAGTCTTTCTAATGGACCCAATCTATAAATACAATGTTGAAGTGGGTTAGCAGAAGCCACTTTGCCATGCGAGAACTTTTCAAAAGCTCTAATGGGTTTTTCTACACTTTTCTGTCTTCGTCTGAGACAAATGGGTGAGCCCAGATGCTTTTATATTGCCCAGTACCCTCTCCGTGTGCGCATGGGTTGCCTTTCCCCTACGTGTATAACAAATGCAACGAGGTTTGCACAGAGTTGGAGCTCTAACACCCCATTTCCATAGTCGCTTTAGTGCCACGCTCAATTTTCCTTTGTGTCCAGATATTACTCCCTATCGCTGCCATTGCTACCAAGTGGCACTTCATTTTCAGTTAAGTGGCGTCTTAGTTTTTGAAGACGACACTTTTTGTTTCCAGTTTGCGTGTGACAAATAAAATCTTCAGGGGCTTCCTGATGCACACATCCCCAGGGCAGCAGGACTCTCCTGCCCTGACCCAGCCCTGGTCCCCGGTAGCTCTGGGTCCAGAGCCTTGCCGGAGCTGGCCCAGGGAAGCCCTACGCGTGGTGGGCAGCCCGTAGCTGGCCCAGCTCTCCCCAGCATGGGAACTCCTTCCACCCCAGCCCCGTGGGCTTGGGAAAGGTGGACACGCACGTGCAGAGTGCCATGCAGGGCTGTTAAGCAGATGCTAATGATCCTTCCCATCTGAGGACTGTGAAGTATTGTAATGATGCTTTAACACAGCTCAGCAATCAAGCACTAGAGTGTAATGAAAACAGGAATATGTGTTTACCAGAGTATAAAAGCATATAGAGAACAGAATGAGAATGATTCTTCACTTAAGGGCACACGCATGTAAATACACGTACGTGTCACTTGACTAATCTGTGACACTTAAACCCAAACACAAACCCTATTGCTGGGGCAGGGCAGCCACGAAGGGAAGTAATACAGCAGACTAGATTGGATCCACTTTCCAGATTAAGATCCTAATCTTGCAAATAACTCCAGGCTGCTGAAATCCTACAGCCACGTGATGTCCTCCATGCAGTGCTTTCCACACCCCACTGGGGATCAGCTCTGCCCCGGTGCCTGCCCAGTGCCCCGTTTCCACTGGGATCACAGCAACGCTGAAGCGGCACACTGGGAATGTTGGGGTGCCAGGCAGGACCCAAGCAAAATGCATAAGGCACCGAAGATGACAGATAATGAAAAGCTAAGTAGACTAGGGGAAAAAAAAGTCTGGCTCAGGACATTTATCCCAAAGCGTTGCCTCTCCTGTTGAATTGGTTTTGCTGGCTAGAGAGGCAGCTTTGATGCTGTTAGTACTCCGAGCGTAGTTCTGGCATGGTAATTTCCTTTAAGAAAAAAATAACCGTGAAGTGAATGAGAGTTGACATGACAGATTGTATCTGCTGTGCCTGTTGGCCCCAAAGGCAGTCATTTGTGTTTTAAAATTCAGTAATTATGTATGTACACAAATGTTTCTAATGGGCCCCAAACAGTCAGCAACACGGGCCACCAGCCCCGAGCGCTGCCTAGCAAATGTGGGAAAGATTAAAATTAAATAAACGAGCGAGGAAAGTGAGGTTCACCTGGGTGGAGAGAAACATCTAGAAGAGAAACCTCAAAATGGGGAACAGCCACAGGTTTCCTCGTCATGAGGAAGGTCATTTGGAGAAGTCTGACGGCAATGAAGGAACGAAACCTAGCAGGAGCTTTGCAAGGCTGGTTCTCCTCTGCCGCAAGAAAACCCACGTCCTCCACCGAACGGTGCTGCCTGTGCAGGCAGGGAGCTGTTGGGCACACAAATGCACACCCTTTGTCTGGCTTAACCTGCATCTTGACCATGTCTGAGGTGTGGACTGGCTCTAGTACGGATTTTTATTCTATTTTGAGCAGCTGATTCCTCTCTTAAAAGCCAGCAAAGACCCTTGACCAGGCAGGATGGGCTATCAGGGCAGCGCCTGGTTAATGAACCACCGCGGCACCTTTGTTTCTCTGGCTGCCTGGTGCCCTGTTCTCACTTGTACAATTATTACAAAAATCAGACAGAATGTTGCCTTGAGATATGATTTTCATAGTGGGATAGATTTTATTATACCAGCCGTACAATACCCACTATTATCATTTTGATTATATGCTCCTCTCATTTGCACTATTGGAACATTATCTGTGGTACATTCATTATTACTTTATAAGAAACTGAAACTACATCCTTAAGATGAATTGTAAGGAAGGATTTCTATTTCCTCAGATAGATACTTTGGCTGAGAACATTAAGTGGCAAACATTATTTGTAAAAGTTTATTTTATTTTATTTATGTAAACTCTAAAAGAAAGAAATAACATAGATATTTCTAACAGACAGAAAAGCCTGCGGCTAGTTGCAACAAATGACTGCAATTTAGAATTCATGTACTATTAAGGAGTTCTGATTAAATTGTAAGTTCCTTTGGAGGAAGGAAGTCGAATAAATGAAAGTCTGCCGTTGGCCCAGTGGGCTTCCATGGGCTCATGGAGGCTGAGGGTTCAACGGCAGCTCACGGGTTCCCTCTGCCCCCTTGACCCAAGGTCTCTGGAGATCAGATTCATCACGAACCTGACGGGAGAGGGTAGAAGGTCAGGGAAGCATTTGTGCTTTATAGCCCAATTGGGCTTAAAACAATGGGTTTAAAGAGATGCTGGATCACCTGTATGGCTGGTGAGCATCTGTCACTGGAGCGCAGTACGTGCCCGTGGGTGAGACCACCTTGCACTGGATGTCCGCAAACAGACAGCCTTTGTCCTGAGGAGTTTGCTCCCCACCTTTTCTCTGTGTTGTCTTTACCATGCAGGAGGCCTCATCCTTCTGTACAGATGGGAAGGGAAAACCGCCAGCCACAGAGACCTTACCCAGCTTTCTTGGTGCAGGTCCATCCCTGCATCCAAACCACACTGCCCCACTTCTGCCCAAAGTACCTGAGCACAAATCCTGACCTTATTCAAGGTCTAAAACTTCCTATGTCTGCGATACAACCACATTTTCAGAGGTCCTCTGGCTGAACAGTGGCAAAAGCACCTGACTCGTGAAGTGTTCCATATTTTTGTTGAAGATGTCCCTGTTCATGGCAGGGGCGTTGGAGTAAATGAGCTTTAAAGGTCCCTCCCAAACCAAACCATTCTGCGATTCTACGATTCTGTGACTCAGCAGTGCTGCTCAACTGCCATGGCCAAGTGGGACTCGGCACTCATGTTTAAAGGGCATCAGTTGTTTCAGGTGCCACAGAGTAGTTAAACCCCAAGTTGTGGGTGGAGCTGGACCATCTCAAGGAACCTGCTAATATCTGAAGCCCGTTGCCAATTTAAAAAAGATACTTTGTGACTTCACTGGAAGAAATCGCTTTGCTGTGTAGATGAGGGAACATTTTAAGGTTGATTGCAAATCATAAATATTTGATGTACTGTAATTACTGGTTCTTAAGTATCATTTTCTAAATTATTATTATTTCTTTAAATGCATAGAAACTTGGGATGGAAGAGTGAGTTAATGCAGTAACACTTCATCACTGAAGATCAGGGTTTGGGGAAGGTCGTAAGTGAACTTGTCTTTTGTTTCTTCCCACCTACCTGTCTCACTGACCACCGCAAAAAGTGGCATCGGTGCTCAGATGATCCCAAACTTAGCAGGACAGAAGTCGTGGGCTATGTGACACAATTTAGACAGGTTTCTGGCTGCATAATGCCCAGCTCTGGCTGCTATTTCTAGTCTCTGGAGAACTAAACTCATGTAGGCACAAAGAGCTTTTAAAAATATTGTTAGTCATCAACTAGTAGAAGCTAAAAACAACAGTAATGCAGGCCCGTGAGAATAAGGGCTGGAGTCCTGCTATGTCCTGCTCCTGTCACAAGGTTGAGCTGATGTTTGGAAAGCACACCGAGATCTCTGATAAGAGACATCGTATGAAGCACTTTCATCTTCAGACCGTGCAAGGGAGCAGGACGTGGGCAGTCCATCAAGGCAGAGACGGAGGTGTTGCTGCGGGATGAACCACCTGGGAGTCTCAAGGTCCAATCCTTCTCTGCTCCAGCAAATCCAGTCTTGACCCTCTGGGAGACCACTTGTAGCCAAGATCTCTAAATCCAAATTATTTTTCCCATGTACCCCATCCAAGGACAAGAGGAAACGGTCTCAAGTTGCGCCAGGGGAGGTTCAGGCTGGACATTAGGAAGAACTTCTTCACTGTAAGAGTCGTTAGGCATTGGAACAGGCTCCCCAGGGAGGTGGTGGAGTCACAATCCCTGGAGGTGTTCAAAAAAACGTTTAGATGTGGCGCTTCGAGACATGGTTTAGTGGGTTTAGCGGGCATGGTGGCATCGGGAATACGGTTGGACTTGATGATCTTTGAGGTCTCCTCCAACCATAATGATTCTATGATTCTATCCCACACCAAAATTTCCCACTTGGCCATGTTGGGCTTGAGCTGCTGGTGGTGAGCCATGGGGTGCAGCTGCTGCCCGCCAGGTGGAGATTTCTCCTTCCAGGGCATTAAACAGCGTCCTACAGTCACCACTCCAAACCTGGGCATGGCCCTGGCCGAGTCCCCGATGGTGGCAGAGGTGGGTGGCCGCAGTCCCCTCTCTGGCCAGTGGTTTCTAGGCCAAGTCTGAATTCCTGGTGTTTGGTTGGTTTCTGCCTGACCCCTAGTGCTATCCAAGTGCACCTATTCTGCGGCTCAATTATTACTTACAAGTTGGTAAACAGAAAGAAAATATTCAAACTAATCTGGAATAAGTCAGATATACTTTTTTTCACCTCTGGGGAGATTTTCAACTATAACAATGTCGCTTTGAGCTTCTGACAGATGCTAATGAATTGTTGTTTACATGTTTGATTTACTGCCTAAACAAAGATAAGACATGCTCTTGAAAACACATTGAATGCACAATCCAAACACATCCATTAAATCTGTCACAATAAACATGACAGCTTTCTTCTAACCTAACAACTGGCATGCCTCATTTACATATTAATGAGAAAACTGGGATCAGTCTGCACAAATTGCTTCTATCTTGCGAAGGCGAAGCACTGACTGACAGTGCAGCTCTCCATGGTGTAAATACAAGAAGTAAATACCTCTGCCATCTTAATGGATTTTATTTTTATTTGCCTATTTGGTTCCACGGTTATTGATTAGTTGTCTCTCGTGAACTGCAGTGACAGACATTACAACTACAGGGATAGACATTAAAAGAGTTCCTACAGCTTCCCAGGTGCCTGAGGCGTCTGCTGGGCTTTGGGGTTGGCAGTTCCCAAAAGGGCTTGGTTAAAGGCTGGACCTACCTCAAAGACCTCTCTGGTCTCCATCACCACAGGGTACGTGTCCCAGTGCTGCCAAGTGCTCTGTTGTCCTTAAAACATTCTCTATTGTCCTTAAACCTCTGGAGGATGAGCCATTTTACAGGTGGGAAATCAAGGCACAGGAGGGGAAGCTACTAAAGAAATCTGACCCTGCGCCATTTCAAATGTGGCTTGGGAGCTAAATTCTTGGAGTTACTTGGATTCCTAATTCTGTAAAGGTTGTACCAGAGTATGCTTACCCCTGTGCCGTTAGCATAACAGTGGCATCTAAATATCATGGAAATCTGAGCTTTAGGCATAGCGGTGACCTATCAAAGAGTTTTTATTGGACCCTGGAAACTCTGAAATCACATCAGCAGGGAGTTACGCACTATCTAACTTTTTTTGGTTTTACTACCTGTACCCTACACTACATTTTAGAATACTAAAAACCTACCTTATGTATCTCTAATTATCTGAAAGTTAGATACCTGGCCTTAGCTGGATGTCTGGGCTCTGTCTGTGCCAGTGGAGAAAGCTCAACGCCTACTCGGGGCAGATCATGCCATCTACGTCTGTCACCAATCTCGGGAGCGTTGCTCTCCGCTGCCTGTGGAGGAATGCCAGGAAGCCTCGTCCAGCTTCTGGACAGCCAAGGGAGATAAGATGAATCGCACCTTCAATGTCACTGACTTTCAATCAGGTTTACACTCTGAAGTGCTTAAATTACCTTCTAGAATGGCACTTAGTTTTCTAAATCGCATAGCTACTTTTGGAAAATCGACTTTGAGCATGTATTGACACAGCGCTACGTGGCTGTAGCACTCAAAGCCTTGTGCTGTGCAGATGTTCCTAAGACAAGATCCATGCTCAGGTTCGGCAGGGGATGCTCAGGATCCTCAGAACTAGATCCCAAAGTACCTTATGGATGCTAGAGACGGTATCATTTTATATTACCGTATTAAGGGATCATACCATTGCACACTGCAGTGAACCTGCATTTTCCACAGGACCAGGGGCCGTTGCAGTAGGGACATGAGAAGTTGCACGCTCCAGATCCGAGGCAACATGAAACTGAAGCAGATGCAATCCTCAAATCCAGCCAAAACCTGACTAGATCAGGAAGAATGGTATAGATTTAGAATCCATATTTTCAACAGACAAGGCTTTGAAGCATTCCAACACAGTACTTCTGGCCGTTATGTGTCTGTTTGAAGGCACTGGAGAGCCATTTGCAAAATGTTGATCTGTCTCTAGTTGTACACTTAAGACGTAGCTTGGGCTTTGGATTTAGGGAAGTTTCCTGTTGAAACAGTTTGCTCTAAAAGGCTGTATGAATAACACTAGAACGATCCAAACTGTTCCAAAGGACTCCAGGGAAATTAATGCACTCCTATGCTTTTGTTTTGAAGTTAATTTTTTTTTGGTCTCAGTGAACTATTTCTTCGCTACGAAATTGCGGACCCTGCTTTATTCTTCTGAGGCCCACAGAACTAAAAATTTCAGAAGGCTAATTTATCTCCTGAAATTTATAGTCCTATTTCCAGATTAAAAGGGATGTGTTCAGTTACTCTTGGATAGAGATTTCTCCTCCTCCTCTCCAAGACTCTGCTTTCTGACTCACGTCTCCAGACGTTACTTGTTTGCCCCTGAAGTAGTCTTTCATCTGTTTATGGCTGAACAGTTTGTGTGCTACTGGGGCATGGCATAATAACTGAATTTGTATTAAATAATTAACATCAAATGAAACAGATTTTGCTGTAAATGTTATTCCAATCCAGCATTGCGGAACTGCATTCAGATGAATGAACGCACCCAGAGAAACCTAGACAACCCGCCCCAAAACAAAACAAAACCCCAGCCCCCTAACTTTCTCTGGTGACAAAGATCTTCATTCCAACGCAGAGACAGATCCCCCGGCCTTATTCAGGACGAGCCCTCCCTTGCAGTAAGAGGCTCTGGGGAAGTCGATGGGGTGTCTAGCAGAATAAGCTATTGCTCAACCATGCTGAGCAGAATTAGTTGCATACAACATACAAGCAATGAACTGATTTAATTTCACTGTCAATCAACAAGGAAAAAGGGCCAGCATAATGCAGATAGTCGCTTCTCTTCAATCTGAGAAGAGCTTTGGGGGAAATATTGTAAATGTCATAATACAATATGTTAAATATAGTAGTTAAAATACTGTTCTGCAGCCAAATTCCCTTCTTAGACACATACACAACTCCCACTGGCAGGAACAGGAATTGTGCAGGGTAGCCCCAAATGAGGAATATCTTTTCTGGGGAGGGAAGGAGAGCTGGTCAGCATGTGTGCGTGCCCTCTGAACTGAGCGTGAACAGGGACCTGTGGATATGAAAATACTCAGGATGACTTTGAAGGCTAATGAGGAATAATTCTGGAAGAGATTTCTAATCTCCTGCTCCAGGACACTGGACTAAATCCTAGGTCAAAGCCAGCATTTCTGTTCCTCTGTACTAATGAACCATGGACTAAGTAAGCACAGGACTGAAGCCAAGAAGACCCCAGTCCTAATCCTGATTTTAACACTCCCTGTTTGTGGTTGCATTGCAGATGACTTAAAACTGCTTATCCCACACCGTGCAAAACCTTAAACATAATTGTACTGATAAGGGCAGCAGCTATGGAGAGGCTGAACACAAGGACTGTGCTTCCCATGTTGTGCGGTCGCTCCTTTTCGTCTAAAATTACAACAGCTGCACGGGCAGAGTTTTGCTTTAACTAACGCCGTTGCTAACCAGCAAGCATCAACACCATGAGGTCCTCATCTCCAGCACTTCCAGCTACAAGCAGCTTCCAATCAGTCAAGGCTTAACAGATGAATGAGACTGAAAAATAGGGCAAAACTTTGCTGGGGGGGTGAGTTAATCAATTCAAATAGATAAATATTGTTTTCCTGACAGTGATGGTTCCAGGTGGTAGCTTAGTCTTCGTAATTACGGGAGAACGAGGGTTTTGTAAGGAAGATGAAGACAGTGAGGAAGCATACTTCTGATGATCCGGTGACACCAGGATCACCTGGCAGGAGAATATGGTTTAAATAAAACTCTGTGGCACCAAATGTGTCATCATCTATACTTTCCATTCCTTATGCCCGCTTCCTGTAAGAAGCTAGAGACGTGCTAAGGCCGTATAATGATATATTCTCCATATTTGATCATGTTCTTCCAGTGACCAGCAGGAAGCTACACAAAGTAGAAGCTGCGCAGTAACCAAAGAGCACAGAGTGATCAGCACATGTGGACAGTGAAGCAGGTGTGAGACGGCTGAAGGACGTACGAGTCGTTACAGCTCCGTGCAGTGTAACTAGATGAGTAAAAAGAGGAAGAAAGAGGCACAATCCATCCTTTGGACCGTTCCTATGTAAATTTGTCTAATCCCTTTAAAATCCATACATTTTTTTTCTTTAGCGTTGATGCACCAAGGCAAATGAGTTCCGCCGTTTAAGTAGACTTCATGTGAGAAAAGGGGTTCCTGGTATTTGCTTTACCTACTGCTCCAAGTTTCATTTGGCGTTCGCTTATTCTTAAATTGAGTAATGCATAATCGCTCCCATTACACCTCCTCCATGCCACTCAGGCTATTATAGATCTTTATCGTGATCCCCCTTCAATCATCTCTTTTTCTAAGCTGAGGGCGATACGGGAGAACAGCACACAATATTCAAGAGGTGAGCACACATGAATTTATATAGTGGCATAATGCTGTTGTCTGGTTTAGTGGTATTTTGCTGCAGTTGTGATGGGCTACAGATACAGATGGAAGAGAGTTCATAGACAGATGTAACACCTTTTATTACAGCAACTTGTATAGCTGGAGAAATTAAATGAGCTTTCAGGCACACATGCCTATAATAATCTAGTTGCCTTTCTGGCTGCCTATGAGCTTTGACTGATGTTTCTTCAAACTATCAGCAGTGGCTCTCAGATCTCTTTTCTAAGTGGTAATAGCTGAAGAAGAGCTCATCAGTGAGTATACAGAGTGAAGACTGGGGGTTTTTGCCTTTGAGCTTATCAGAATTGAATTTGATCTGCTGTTTTGCCACAGAGTCATTTGGTGCTGTGAGAACCTCCGCAGCTCTCAGATGGCTTTGCCTTTGACTTTTGCATCATTTTGTATCGCCATTTCGTTATTCGTCTGTTTTCTGGAGGAAATTTGTAAAAGGTGAGTAAAACACAGGGGTCAAATTAGTATTTGCGTTTCTTCTGCTCTAAGGCGCAGGTATTGATGGGCTCAATAGCTATTCAGAATGAACAATCACTCCAACATAAGAGTTTTTACTGCGGCATCGGTAGCTCTTCAAAATCACAGTTCATGCATACTTTTTTTCATGCTGGGTCCCAATCATTAGAGTTTCCAGCTGAGCAGCTGTCAATTTGGGCTTACCTCGCTTCTAGGATCCCAGTTGGGAAAACCTTGTTAAATTCTCGTATTGCAAAGCAATCAAACATGTTTGTTTGTTTGTTTGTGACGATTTATGCTTTGATTAGGCATTTGATACTACACTGGTTATGATAAGGTGCAAGTAATCTCTTGAAACAGTGCTAGCACTAAGTCAATATTTCATTAAGACTCATTTATGAGAGAGCAGACGAAGTACTACAGTGAGGTCTCTACAGGTTTCGTATGCATCTATTTGGGTAAAAGGCAGCTGATGTTTTGAAATACATTTAGATACTTGGTATAGTTATAACTGGTACAGTTCCTAATGTAGAAACAGTCATAATGATAAAAAGTGTCTTTTATGGACAAAATTTAATCTACTTCCCTTAAAAAAAAAAAAAAGTGATCGTAAAAATGTGAGCGTAAAGACATTGGTATTGCTATAGCTGCATGGATGTATAGACAAAGCTGTATAGAACAGTGGGGAAGTTTGAAAGAAGAGCCTGAGCAATATTGAGACCAGGCTGTGCTGCCTGTGGCAGGATTTATTTATACTATTTTTGGCAAAGGCATATATATCCTCGCCAGCTTTCCCCTTACATTCAATCTCTTTGCTCTCAGTATCGCACACAGCTAATCCACGCCGTGTGACCCACACCTGCCAGTTTGGCTGGGGCAGGAGCAGCACCGGGGCCCATCCGTGCCCCACGCTCAGCCCGGGCACCGGCAGTGAGTTTCTCTCCGGCTGCCACGTGCGGCTCCCGCTGCGTTGCTCGTCCAAGCTGGGACAGCGAAAGCAACAGCAGCTTTTAAGACAATGCAATTTGCCAAAAAGCAGATACAAAACCAAATGCAGAGCCAGCCGAGAGAGATAAAAACAGGAGTACGGGCCGGGCACGTTGCAAGAGCTCTCCTTGGCAGGCAGAGTCTGTTGAAGGGATGCTGCCTGTTTGCGCTGACGGATGCACGCTTCTCTGGGAGGCTCAAAGGAGAAAATGTGGTTTGCTTCTCTGAGAGTCCAGAGACACCTTTTTACCCCCCAAAAGAGATTTTTCTCAAACTCGATAGCACTATAATGCACCATATGAGTGAGGAGCACGCAAGTAAGTTGTTGGCCAGATGACGATACATCCACAAGATGAGCTCCTCAGCCAGCACCCACTGACAAGGAAGGCTTGACCACCACAGAAAGTCTCATGTCAAGTGAATGAGTGAAGTGAAATGTAACACCAGCCTTGACAATCGGTCAGCACCAGGGCCACTGGGGAAGATTAATGCCTCCCTTCTCCTTGCCTGCGCCAACATGATGTTCTCTGCCACTCAGATCTAATTGTAGGGAGCTGAGGTGTAGGAAATGTCACCCTCGCTTAAAACGTTATCACGCAATCGGTCTACGATGATGTGGAGACAAACAGGAGGTTAACAGATAGGTCTTTATCTTCTGCATGCGGAAGAAGGTCTGTGTGTCTGCAGCAACGATAGCAATCGCTGTGGTATGCACTTTCCTGTGCTGGGAGGGAAATTATAAAGTGAGGTCAACATACTTGATGAGATGCTGCCAAAATATGTATTTCCTTTCTACAAACCTTTTTTGAAGAAAAGCCTCATGCTAGAGACTGTAATTAATAAAGGAATTATTTATACAGTGTCACAAAATTTACCAGTCACTTTATAAACATAGATGATCCATGTTCCCTGTCCCAAAGCACTTACAGTCTAAAAAAGGCAAGAGACAGAGAGCAGTTTAGATGAGGAAGAGAGCAAGGATTATTAATGGTGAGAAGAAAGAGGATGGGTTGCAGAGAAGGCTTCGTGAGGAGGGAGAGCTTCATCATGGAAATGGAGGTGGGTGTAAGGCAAGGATGGAAAAGTTAACGATTAAGGCAAAAGTGTTTTGAAGGGGCAAGTACAGATGTGGGCGCACATCTGGGAGCAGAGAGTCAGGCGGTGATGCTGGTGGAGTGACTGACGAGAAAGCTGTGGAGGGGCTTGAGAGGTCTGGAGGGGCAGAGGGAAAGGAAGATGATGTGGAGCAGAAGACCTTCAGGACGTGGGCTGTCAGTGGAGGGGATGAGGGGAGGGCTGGAGAGCCCTGCGAGCTGGGAAAGGCGCTGGACCAAGGGGAGCTAAGGGAAAGGTGGAGAGCCAGGGATGGAGAAGGGAAGAAAAGACAAGAAGTCATTGCAGAAAATGCTGAATGAATGTGTGGTGGAGAGAGGAGAAGTAGGAACGCAAAGCTGCAGAAAGGAGAGGAAGCGAGATAAAGGAAAGGAAGTTCAGGCAGCAAGAGTTAAGAACTTTGCCATTGATTTTGGAGACAAAGGAGGAAAATAAGTAAGAACAATAGAGAAGTGAGTGGGATTAGGGGAAGTGCTTGAAGATAAGCAAGGCAAGAGGGTAGAAAGCAAAAGACAAAGGCAGGCAGGCAGCCCAGAGGAAGAATTAATTAGGGTCGGGCAACTGGAGGGGATGGCGAAGCAACCAAAGATCTGCTTCTGACATCGTAATTTTTCTCCTCTGGTGGGACAAAAGAAATTAAGATTATTTTCAAGCAGCTGGGCAGTAAAACTGGGGCATTACAACTACCCCCAGCCTGTCACTGCTTGACTCAACCCCGCTTGTGCGTTGGCTGGTGGCAGCACCAGGGTGGAGTTGCAGTAAATACTGTACGAGGCAATGCTGCGGCTATGTTACGCTTGGTAAAACTGGTCCTTATCCAAAAACCGCAGAGTTTGGGCAATTCAAATATACAGTAGTTTCCAATATTCCCTCGGAAAGATAAAGTCTATGTATGTCTGAGTTTTGAAGTAGTAAAATGCCACAGTATTTTTAGTCTTTTTTTGATCAAAGAAAAATGAACCAGATATAGACAAGTAAAAAATTACCCAGGAGCTGAAGTCACTGGTGATGTCTTTTATTGCGCTATCATACAAATAGGAAGGATGTTCTTTTCATCTGACATAATGAAAAATGTATACCCTTTTCAAACTCACTGGTATTAATTCCGAAGTTAGCCCCAAAAAAAACCCCCAGACGTTACCTAGAACTTGACGACTTCTGATTAATTTAACAGGAAAAATCTCTTGATATCCAATACTAGCTACTGTTCAGGAGAAAGTGAAGAGAATATGAATTTTATTTTAAACCTGTCTATTACGTACAAGTAATGATAAAGAGCAATTTTCAGACTTCTCTCATACTAATATTTATTGTTCATATTAGATTAATCAGGATGGAAGTGTTCTCAGAAGAGGTAGGGACGGTTCACTCCTGAGTAGGTGCAGCTCAGAGTGCTATCCAATCAAGTAGGCAAAATAAGATTTTTGTCCCATGTGAAAAATGTTTTCTACTCCAGAATACCAGTGCCTTTGCATCACGGAGCTGTCAGCCAACGCTGGGGCCGCAATGCGCGAAGTATGGGGGGCACTTTGAGCAAGACATTCTCCATCCTCCCTTGCTAGAAGTCTGGTTGGAGACCAGAAACGAAGTGATGCTGGTGTACGACGGGGACCAGACACCCACAGTTAAGTGACTTTCCCAAGGTCGCACAGGAAGTCTATGGCAGAAATAAGAACTTGAAATCGGATCTCTTGGGTCTCGTCCAGTTCCTTAACCAGAAAACGCTCTTGCCACATCCTGTGCAAGCAAAATCTACGCACGTGTAGCAGCCCCTGCAAAGCAGACCCCGAGCTCCAGTAACAGCAGGCTGTGCGTCTCCTTTGGGGTCTTGCTCTGCACTTTTTACAGCTGATGGCGAAAGTCCCACTGAATTGAATGGCCAACAGTCAAGCCCTGAGGTGCTTTCATGCTAATTATGCCTTCCATTTCGTTTTGCATGATGTCAGTAAAAATGCATTCCTAGTACACAGCCTTTCGTGGGTTTGAATGTAGTGAACGGCCGTATCTAGCCCGTGTTCATGGCCTTGCCTTTGTACCTTATTAGTGCACCTTTACACTTTAGTGAGGAGAAGCATACGCTTTCACATCAACATTTTTATGGCAATTCATAAAGGCTTCTTTTGAGCTATCGTTTATCATAAAGCACATTAGAAGTTGTCGGAATTTTGAGCTGCATCTGGAAGGCAAGAGAAGATCCTTCCGGAAATATAGTTTAGGGATATATTACTGCATCCACAAAATATTCCCAAATAAATGGGAAATACATGTGGCTGTGCCACTGGGTGGTACGTGATTGAGCTGCAGCCAGAGAGATCCTGGGGAAACTCTTCTGACTCTCACTGCAGGTACAGTGGAGAAGTTTGCATTCACTGCATTGCAGCCACGAACTCCAGAGCGAATGCATTTACTGTTTGTATTTGGTAATTCGTTTGGTGGTAGACCACATGTTCTTACTTTTGAGTGTGATCACCATTGATCAGATACACACGATCCAGAAGCAGAACACTTTTGTGACAGTGTGTAGATAATTACATTCATAATTTTATATTCAAGTGAACAATGGAATGGAAAAAACCCACCAGCCACCGCCTAGGTTCTCATGATACTGAGATGCATGGAAGCAAGGGACGAGATGACTTAAGGTCTTGCTTTTGTCTTAAATTTGCATCAGAAATGAGAATTTTATTAGAAGTAGCTTTGGCAGACTTAATATGGTTTGAAGAATGTCAGTGTGAGAAGCGACTGTAAGCAAGTGGCCCTTTGAGTGTGGAGTCTGACATGCAAACACTGGAGCGACAAGGACTTGCAAAACAGTCTGACTCCACTGAAAAAACTAACAGGATTTTCATTTTGTTTTGTTTTGATGTCCAAATCAAGAAAAGAGCATAAAATGGTGAAATGCCATGAATAGTGAGAAGAAAGTCTTTTGAAAACAGTGAGCATACTGTGCGATACACTGTACAGCGAAGGATTTTGCTTACATGCAGTGTGGAAATGCTCGGCTGCTTGTCCCTTTGGAGCAACGTTAGACCCTGACTCAGGAAAGACAACCCCCCCACACACATCCTAAAGTGCTTTCCTGGTGACTGATACTTTCCTGAACCGGGGCCACAAGGTTTACCTTTCATTTGAATTTATAGCTCAAAATGGGTTGAACTGGTTCCTTCTGACCTTTTCTTTCTATGCGCATCCCGCCTGCGTGACCCTGACCCAGCACCCTGAGCCAGCAACTTATTCCAGAAGCACACGCTGCAGGGGCCAGTGAGCGGGGTCCAGAAAGGCTGGAAACCACGGACCCGATGGATATGCAGGGACGAAAACACCTGCAGCCCCTCCTGATACCGGTTTGGGGGTCCCTTTTTTTTTTAATCACAAGCCAAAATGGGCTTTGCCCTGGAAATTGCATTGCGCACGGGGAGACAGGGATTTGTACATCAGAGACCAAGACGTGCTAGATGAAAGGGCACGTCCTCTTCCTTGCAAAAGGGCCTTGCAAGCAAATCAGGTCTTTATTGTCTCGTGCACTTTCATGGTAGGAATCCTGTCTTCAGGTTAGGAAGTTGAAGCAAGTGATGTTCTCATGTTTGCAGTTGATTTGTCAGCTGGGATATTTAGAATATTTTTCTTCTGTGTACTCAGCATTACTTACAGGAAAAAAGAGAAAAACAAGTGGAAGCAGCTATGAGATGCTCTGCATGGAGCATGGATGTACAGATTTCCGAAGTTTCATGCCCAGCCTGTGAAGCACTAGCCGTGCTTTCTATGGACCTATCATGTTTGCACTCTTTTTTTTGCATAAGAATAAGATGAAGATCTCCTTGGTGACCATGCCTCCTTTATTAATCCTCCCAGTGTGTTGCGCTTCAAATTCAGACCAGTTTTCTATCCCAGCTCTTTATATCCTCTCTCCTAGAAGGTGTGCATGGCATCACTGCCAGATGAAGAACTGCCTTCCAGGCGAGGGCAGGAGCCTGCAGCAGCTTCATCCCACCGATTCTCCACAGATTCAGTGATGGGAGAGATGGGTCAGGGCTTCTCAGCAGAAAAATGCAATTTCCCCATCCCAGGGGTGATGGCCTGGACTCAGACCTCTCTTGCCATAGGAAGGGACAAAGCTGGGAGCTCTGGACACCCAGACTTCTTCCCTCTTCTGCATTTGCCAGGTTTTTATTAGGGTCACCTGTATGTTTTATTTTCCTGGAGTAGCACTGTATAGGCTTCTGTGTGCTTGGATTATTGTGTTTCTGTTTCAGCAAGGGTGTTTCTGGGTACAGGCTGTTCATGTGCTCATCACTGCGGTACGTGTGCCGTGGAGGGACGACCTGGCTCTAACTCCTCTGGAGCAGGCATGAGCATGGTCCCCAGCAAGACCCTGCCATCTGCTCAGTACTCTAAAGGCAAGGACACTATTTTGGTTTTCTCCATCGGCACATGTATTGCTGTGTGTCTTTTTCTCTCTTTCACTCCATTTTGGTGCTCTGCTTGCATTTTCTTTAGATAAAGGTGGAGGTCTGGTCCCACACATTCCAGGTCAGTGGGACGTTATAAAGGCTCTCACTTTGGGTGGCGAGGGAGGCTGTGTCTGCTGGGGAGCGAAGGGGACAGGCTGTTTTGTATAGACTGAAAAGTCTGTCTGTTGAAGCTTTTTTTTTATCAGAAGAATCTTTTCCCGTGCTTTTCTCTTCTTTATCTCCATCAGTAGGGGGCAACGAGGGAGGAGATGGTTTTCTAGGAATTACACCGCATGAATCTTTCCTGTCCACAGTCAGTTTTACCGGTAGATCCTTATCCAAACCTCTGGGGTGGAGGTTTCCTGCAGGTGGAAGCAGAAACATAATATTTGTGTCTTTCAAAGAGATGGAATTTTTTATTTTCATACAGTTTTCTTGCATAATAATAATAATAATCCCCACCACTTTGCAGGATCCTTGTCGTAAAAGACTTCTGGGATGGATTAAACTCCTTGGCACCTCCTCGGTGATTAATCAATCTCAATAGGCATTTATTGCTTTGTTCACTACAGCGCAGGAGAGATTATCCCTTAAATATACTTGACTCTTTTGGTATCATTCAATTACACCAAAAAGAGCCCCAACACATATACAATTATTTTGAACTACTTCTCCAGCGAGGAGCAATTGATCTTTGAGAGTCTCTTCCTCTTCTTGTTATGCTGATTAATAGCCTTGGAGTTAGTCCCTGAGAGGAAAACATTTCCAAAAATAGATGACAGTTTCCATCTTCCTATTTTAATCCCTTGAGGGCCCTTTACATCCACAATGAAGCCTGGAGGAATTTTCCCATTTCTCTCCATCTTTTTTAACCTTGTCACCTCCATGACGCAGCCACCCAGCTCCCAGTGCAGGGAACGAAACGGGAATCCTCGGTGCCTCTTTGCTCCCTTCCTCCATGGAGCAGAGGTCTGGTCACAGAGGGATGGACGGCTGCTGCTGAACGGAGGGACCTCTTCTCCCCCCAAAGGCTCATAGTTGCTGGGGGGCATGGGACAACCTGTAGCTAAAAGCCAGTGTGGGTCCCTCCCATAGCAGCAGAAGGAATTTGTCCACGTGATGAAGATTTTTAATGCTGCTGAATTGCGATATTGATCTCATTCTCCCATTATGGAGGAAATAACTTGAGTGGTTCACAGCAACTTGCACTGATGTAACCCACGGAGGTACTTCATGGCATCCTCAGAGCATGTGTTTGGGAAAAGTGCTGGTGGTTTTGCCAGCTCCCCGTTGCTACTCCCCATCAGCACGGCTCTCAAAATCTGTATATCTATGCTACTGTTGGTTTGGAGTTTGGTTCACCCATGACAGCTTGTCAGCTACTGAAGTTGGCCAGTCAGGACTGCATCACCCAAAATGGGTCCCTGCACAAATCACAGGATCACAGAATCATCAGGGTCGGCAGGGCCCTCTGGAGATCACCCCGTCCAACCCCCTGCCAAAGCAGGGGCACCTACAGCAGTTGCACAGGATTACGTCCAGGTGGGGTTTGAATATCTCCAGAGCAGGAGACCCCACAGCCTCTCTGGGCAGCCTGTGCCAGGGCTCGGCCACCCCCAAAGTACAGAAGTTCTTCCTCACGTTCAGGTGGAACTGCCTGAGCTTCAGTTTGTGCCCGGTGCCCCTTAACCTGTCGCTGGGCACCGCTGAAAAGAGTCTGGCCCCATCCCCTTGACACCCGCCCTTAAGGTATTGATAAGCCTTGATGAGATCCCCTCTTGGACTTCTCTTCTCCAGGCTGAACAGACCCAGTTCCCTCAGCCTTTCCTCATCAGGGAGATACTCCAGTCCCCTCATCATCTTTGTTGCCCTCCGCTGGACTCTCTCCAGTAGTTCCTTGTCTGTCTTGAACTGGGGAGCCCAGAACCGGACCCAGCACTCAAAGGAGAGGGTCACACCGGGTGACGCCAGCCAGACCGACTCAGCATGGCACGTACTGCTCTAAGTGCGGTACCGGGGCTCTGGGGCAGGTTAAAAAAACATTTCACCTCCCCTTAGGGCCACCTTGTGCGTGCTGCATCCCGTGAAAGGATGTCAATGTCCTTGTGGTGAGGGTCCACGTCAGGGGAGCACAAAGGTGGGGTCAGAAACCAGTGGCCGTGGCAGCGGAGGAGTGAGAGAGCCCAGTGCTTCCCAAGCAACTCTCCGCCAGTGCTGAGAGAAGCTGGAGCATCACCCTTACCTACTGCGGTGGAAATGGCCAGATAAATAATGATGGAAATCTCGGGAATGGGGAGAAGTTGAGTGGCAAAGAGGGGGAGGGCAACACAATGAATTGCAGAGTATGGCCCGAGGAACCCACCTTCCTGCTGGAGACAAGCCCATGCAACTTCCTACTTCTAAACATGAGTCTTACATATAATTGTACCTTTATAGCTGCTCTCATGGTGGGCAGATGAGTCTGCTAGTCATTTTGGGATTGTGTATTGTAGTTATTCTTATCCTAGGAATTATTTTTTTTTAATATTGTCCCATATCGAATGAAAATAGCCAGAAGGAAGAGGTGACTGTACATCTCAGAGCTTCCCATCAACCATGAACAAATAAAATGTACTGTATAAGCAAAGCAATGCTGCAAAAACATCCACTGGCAAAAGGTAGAGAATTGGAACAAGCTACTCTCTGGACCGTACGCTTACAGGGAATTAGGGCCTCAGAGCAACCGGTCCTGCCCAGCCATTCCGGCTTTGAGGCTTTACCTCCGTTAGCACACGCAACGGCAGATGTTGTGTAGCCGCTTCAACGAAACACTTACTGGAGATGGGCAGATCTGCCGCCCGCATTCCCGTCCATAGAATGGGATAGGTCCTGCATAGGTCCAGCATCCTCCCTGCACCATCCCTGCCAGCGGGGAATCGCACGGCGAGCCCAGGTTCCCAGCACAGCGAGTGGTGGGGGGCTCAGCCGAACTCCCCAGAGCTGCTCCCCGTGTGCTGTGCAGGGGCGCGGGACGAGGGCAGCACGGGACGGGATGCAGGGAGGAAAGGGCTGCGGCTGATGGGGTTTGCATTGCTGGGGCATCGCACCGTCACGGCGATTTCGACGACGAATCGGCTCCTTTGGGGCAAATGGTACCGCACCTCCGGTCCTGCTCATGAAACACTTTGCTTTTACCAGGAGAGGTGCTGGGCTCTTTGCTTTCTGCGTCTCGGCTCAGGGCGTTCAAGCACCGGTGCTGTGTGAGCACGGCTGCTGCACATGTTTCCCCTTTAAAGGAATAACATGGTGTTGGTTTGCAAACAAAATAATGATCTTTTGTTACTTTTCAGGAAATGATTTTTAATATACTTTATTGAAGCGAGGGAAAAACAATTTAATTGTGAGGGCTGCTATGAACCATATTTAACCTCCAAAGTACTAAAAGGAGTGTTTTCAGATAAGTTATGGTTTTTAATCTAAGTTAAACCATTATGTACATAAGCACTATGTTTTTGCTATTCTAATAACTGCCAGCTTGGACTTACCAATTCTTTTTTTATCATCTTTTTTGTCTTCCAAGACAGACTGCTCCATTTGAACTTTAAGCCATATTTTACATTTTATGCTTCTTCATTTCTTTTCTACAATGTACAGTGCAATACTGTATTCTTAAATCCGAGCGTGATTTCCCTCAGCATATCTGTAACTTACTGGCTTTCCTAGGAGTTTTGAAATGTCTGGATAAAAATCCTGCTTTTGAGAAGTGCATGCAAGTGGTCGCATTTCAGCTGTCCTGGATGGCATCCGGTGGTCTGTTGTTAGTTCAACACAGTGATTGATATTGTACATATACTTTACTAGCACTTGAAATGAAGTTTCTTCCCTGCAAAGATTAATTACTGAATGAATGGTATTGAAACCGTATTATTCTCATAATTCATTTGGGGAGATAATCTTGGTAAAACATGAAGTTAATTATGTGGGTTAAGATTTACACCGATTTCGCTGCCCTTTGAATAACTGTCTTTAGGTTGCAACAAATCCCTCTACATTAACGAGTTCACGTGTGAGAAGCATAAATGAACATTTTAAGAAAGAAAACTTGACTTTTTAGTTTATCTGTACGTAAAAATCACATCATTGCGACCCTTCCCAGTACTTTATATGTCCATTGTGCCTTTCATGCAAAGACCCAGAAATGCTTTACAGCCATTAATGAATTAAAGTTTCTCAACAGCCCTGTCCGCAGGTCAGGTCTGAGTGCCCCGGCTGCAGCAGAGGTAGGTCGGGCACAAATAGGTTAAGACAGGGAGGGAAAGGGCAGAGACGAGACGAGAGCCCTGGAGATCTGTGCTGCTTCCCCCCAGGCACGACGCACATCAGGTCATCCTTACAAGAAGTATATTAATAAATCTTGTTTATTCCCACGTCCGGCAATCTTTGTTATTAAAAAATACATCAGAATCACATACCCTGTTCCCAGCAAACAATAATCCAGAGACAGTAATTTTGACAAAACCTTTTTTCTTAAGCATTTTCTCTACCTTTCCAGAGAAATGAACGTTTCTTCTCACACTAACTACTTTTCCAGCCACTTTTCAAGTGCCGTGCAGGGACAACCGGGGTGCTTTGTCCCTATCCCACAGCAGCACCAGCAGCTACTGGCATTGCCCAATAAATGACAAAAAGCTGCGAGCACAGGTTTGGCACTGCAGGGTTCAGGTACCCCAATGGAGTTGTTATTTCTCAACTTTTATTCTCAGGCCTTTTTCCAGTTAATTCATAATATAATTCACCAAGTCTTCTAGCAATATTGACTCCCCACTCCCCACCCTACAGAACAGGAGATAAACAGCAAACACTGTGCTGAGAGGGCAGCGGCCATTAAACGGTCCCTGTAACACGGTTCTCCTCTCCTGCCTCTGGTTCCCCTGCCCAGGCGGCATGAGGCCGGCAAACGAGGCTCACATATCTCAGGGCTTGCTCCCTGACATACTCTTCCCCTGGAGGTATGGCCCTTAGCTGCCATGGCTTCCGAGCCCTCCCCTCTCTGCGGGGTGGGGGACCAACTTCATTCTCCAGGATCCCACCTCTCTCTGGAGTTCCTTCCTAGCAATGGTAGGAAGACAATTTTCTTCCTTAGGATGATCTCTTTTAGCATTTTCACCTGTCTCAGTTCTCTCCCAAACACATTTTACGTATTCTCAGTCTCTAAAAGATCTTAGATTTTTTTGGATTCTGGGCCTTTCAGTGTCCTTCAAGAATATTATCACTCAGCTTGCTATGTTGAGGTCAGTGACTGTCCATCCACAACCTCAGCTGTGTTGAGTCCGAGTTGTGGGGTCAGTGTGCTGTAAGCAGATCTGTTCTCAGGGAGATGCTACCAGCATTTGTCTTCCAAGCGGTATTAGCACCAGCAGGTTTAGTCTACAAGCAAGAAGGTCTGCACAGAGAGGCCCATCGCCGAGAAGACCTGTCCCCAAATGGGAGCAGATGCCCTGTCAAATCCCAGAGCCATTAGACCTGCTTCAATTGCAGTCCCTCTGGCTCTTGCTGAGATGCCCTCTCTCTTTACCACCGTCTAAACACTCAGTGGCTTCACTTCTACAACCTGTCCCTTCCACCACCCATGGAGATGTTTCCACCTTCATTACAGGACCCTGCACGTGCCAGTGGTGATTTGTTCCAGAGCTCCTGGACAAGGAGATGCTCCCTTGGGAATCGTTTGCTCTGAGCTGAAATTGTCCTTTCAGCAAGCAAGGATAATGGGAGGTGTCCCCTAAAAAAATGGATGCCTCCTAAAAAAATTGCTACCAGCACAGGAGATTATCTCTGGGACATGATCAGTAAACTATGATGAAAAAAATACCCTCTTTGGGACTAAACCCAGAAGCTTCTAAACTCTTCGGGAGACTGCAGCACAAGGACACAATATAAGGGAAGAGAAATCAGTGCTGCAATCGTATTTCTACACTGTAAGTCAAACAGGCATTGTCTTACGCAGCCTTTTTCCACTGTAAGTCAGCTTTTGACAACGGTTTCTACCAACACCAGCCGTGCGCTGGCAGACTCCCTGTCTCTTGCTTGAAGATAAAGATTACAATAGCATCTGGGTGGAGGCCTGGGCGAGGAAACGCTTCCCACAGCATCTCTCCTGGGATGTTGTCCGGAGCCCCAGCAGGCGTGCCTGCGGCACCCAGGGGCCAACATTCCCGCTGGGATTCGCAACAGCCGACCACTGAGCATGCCAGCAGCCAGGTCTTGTGTCTTAGGGAAGAGAAGAGCCCGTCCAGAGGCAGGTGGGTAACTCCACTCGTGTCGGCTGCAGGGCGCTGCCGCCGCACCGGCCAGCACAGGGGCGCGGAGGGAAGCAGGTCTTATTGCTTCCACTTGTAGCTGGAAAAATGGAGATGCTGAAAGACTTTGCAAGGTTATGCCCAGAGATACAGGACTCGATCCTGCTTCATGCTGAGCACTTTTTTTCCAAATCAGCCAAGTCCTTAAGCATGTGAGTAGCCCTAATGAAATCAGCAGGATTACTCCTGTACTTAAAGTTAAGTGCATACATAAGTGCTTCACTGGACCAGAGCTAGGCGACTTGGCATCTCGCAGGACTTGGGGGAAAAATGCTGTGCCACTTGCCGGCATCCCGCAGGGCAGCTCCCCATCCCTGAGCCCCAGAGGTGGCCGTGGGTCTCCAAGCAGATAAAGCTCTATCACGAGATGCCGGCTGCATCCCACGGCAGTGCCTCCCTTGAGCATGGCTCTGCAAGCACCTTGCAAAATGTTGGGAACTCCCTGGTTAGAGGAGCTACAGGATCCCATCGCCTCGTCAGAATCGAGTCTCGCTGGTGCCTCCCCCCGAAATAAGTCATACTGTTGCCGGCAGACGGTGGCACGCCTGCCCTGGGTAGATGAGCGCTACCCCCCAGACCTCGCCGAAGTAAACTCTTTATGTACTGCCTGTCAGTCCCGCTGTCAGATATGCTCACAGTGCAGTGTATTCACATTTTTCCCTTCCTGACCCTCAACATCTCAATTTTCTGTCTGCCTTTGAAATCTTGGCTAATTAGGAGGCTACATGTTCCCTGTGAGACTGGCCTTTTGTGCAGAGTTTGTAATTAGAGTGACTGTGCAGTGCTCTATTAATTGCAAGAATTGTGATTTTTAGATTAATGAGTTAATTGCTAATATCTGCATACGACATTCCCTCAAGATGTATTACATTACAGTAAATAAACCTTGTGTCTGGAATGGCAGACATTAAAGGAAACTGCCGTGATTAGTTTGAATACTTTAGATAGCTAAAATAATATTTACTCAAAACACAATGTGTGTAAAACTGGATTTTAAAGCCTTTTCTTTCCCTCAGCCCTCTCGCTAGATAACATTTATATATTTGATAGCTCGCCGACAGGAGCTGCCAGTTTTTTCTTCCCATCAAGGTCCTCCACCTCTTCCCCAGCCTGTCCTCCTGCCCCAGTCAAACCCTCCCCAGCTACCACCGTGGGCCCTCCATCTCACCCTCCATCTCCAGTTACCCCTTGTATCTCCTTTAGACTTTATCCCACACGCTATATTTTGTCTTTATTTCCTCCGGAAGGGATGCTCCAGCAGCCTGCAGCAACTGCTGTCATCCCCGTACGCGTCCCCAGCCTGCAGCGCAGCAGCACGCAGGAGCCAGGGAAGAGCTGAAGCTGCAGAAGTTGCAACAGAATGGGGGGAATTATCCATATTTAAATTCCCAAAGCTGCTCCTGCTTAACTGTTGTGCAAAAATCCCATTGGAAATGTAACAGCCAGAGCTAGCCAAGACCTTGGTAACAGCTGAGTGATTTTCATCAGACAAGTAGCTGTTTGCTGAAAAGTGTAATTTTGGGACAGCTGAAACTATTTGCAAATTCATCATGATTTCAGGAAATAGCCTCATGTAGAAGAAAAGCCCTAAATGAAAAAGTTTCACAGTTTTCCAGTTTGATATTTTCTCGATTAAGTGCCTCTTCTTGTTTTGCAAAAGAAATTTGATTTAGATATTTATCTAAATTAAATAAAAACCTGCAGAGAATGAACACAAATGCCGGTTTCCACGACACAGACCTTTCTGGGTTGGCTCAGAGTAGTTCTTTCCTTTTTGTACTTTCTGTTTATTTGTTTAAACAAAACCTAGGCTCTAGCCGAAACAATTTCCCAGGATTTTGGTTTAGTCCACAGACTGAGTTTTTCACGGGAGTTATTCTCTTACTTGGCAACACATACAGATAAAGGGAGGATGGGTTAATTCCAGTAACGAGCAACTTTCTGCTTGGCTTGGTATCAATATCCAATACACTTCTCAGAGGCACAGAGAAAAGTTTATATGGAAATATGCCATTGCATTCGTGCTTTCTAAAACTCCCGTTTGCCTGTGCTGCTGCGCGCCAGTACAGCTCCAGCGCTGAACAACTCTCCCCCTCAGCTCCTCCTGCGGACCTTCCTCCCAGCAAACCGCATCGCCTATCCATTTCCCGGGGAGACACTAAACACCAAAGGCAGCTACGCCCCTTGAACACACCTTTTTAAATTTAAAAGTTCCCCTTTTGTGCTGCTGGAGCGTGAGACTAATGCGGTAGAGACTAATTGCAATAAATACAGTCTCGTACTAATGAGTTTGGGTTGCGTTTGGCCTTGGGATGCTTTGAAGGGAAGCTCTTTCACCAGGCTAATATGGCATGCAATTTGGGCACTGTCCTTGTGCCCCATGTGCAGGCAGACCTGAGAGTTGGTTTCACCACTGTACGTAAGTCACCAGGCTGCAGCCAACCCTGGTAGCCACCCTACCAGCTCCGGAGACCCCGAGGTGGGACGCCTGCAGGCTCTTACCCGGGAGAGGCAGCTGTGGGCTGCTGCCCGTGCTCGGCACAAGGCCCCTTCTGACCTGAGTGCGAGAGGGCACGGATGCTTTTTCATTCTGAAAAGCTCCGGGCTTGGCTGGGCCGCTTTATTGCTCCTCTAGCAACAGTCATTCTGTCTTACCTGTTTTCCCTTTGCATTGCTGTGAAATGTCAGGACTGGGGGGACGAGGAGGGCTGGATGTGGTGGTGTGGGGCCAAAATCTTCAGTGTTAGGTTCTGTGAAAAATTTTGGCATCCAGGCCAACGGTGAGCCATCCGATAGGACTGATGCTCACTAGCTTCCTTGACAAGAATCACTCTGGACTTAGCCCCTATAGCTTTAGTTACCGAATTTTTAAATAAGATGGTTCATTACATGAATTAAAATGTCCTTAGTTCCACTGAGAAAACAGTAGCATTACTGACAATCAAAAAATCCTCTTCACATGTCAAAGTATTTTACATTTTATCATTTGGAGCCTGGCTAGTCAAAACTTCAGACTGCTTTCCCGGGAAGAGCAGCTGTCCCTATTGCTGCCCACTTGTGCATATGGTCACGTCAAGACACATGCTTCAGACAGAGGACTGCGTGGTGGCTGGGCATTATTCTGCTTTGGGAGATCTGTCTGTCCCTCAGATAGATATCCACCCAACTACTCCCGTACCTCCCAGGGCTCTTCATCGTAGGTACTGTGGATGCACTTACTAAAACCTTTGAGATACAAAGGTATTGTAGCAGAGGCCATACAAGTATGCAAGATGAAAAGAAGGACGTGTCCCAGACAAGCAAGGGTCCCAAACCAGACCACAGCCTATGTACACATTTGGTACCTATGGCATATTATCGCAGCGCTATTAACTAAAACAGTCACTTTGGACTCCAGGCACTTCAGATTCATTCTTGGATTGCTGATGTGTCAGACAACGTGTAAGGTGCCAGCTCCTCCGCTCTGCTTCTTGCCCACCAAGTGGCAAAGATTTATATCGGATGCCTTCCCTGGGTCTGGTTTTGCTCACCTGAGATGAGGCACCAGACACAAGCAGGGGCAGAAACTTGCTCTTTTTCCCCTAACAATGTGTGTTCACTGAAATCTGGAACTCCACCGGGGCTGCAACCATGCTAACATTCTGGACATCCTTGATAACCTTTTACAGGTATGCTCTTAGGGAAAAAGCACGGCCGAGATGCTGGCTCCATTTGCCTATCACCACTGAATACATTGTGCTTGTCAAAATGCGATGGAGAAATGGATCAGAAACATCTCTTACTGGAAGCTCCCTAAAGCCATGGCAGAGGAGCGTACGTACAAGAATGCAGGACCCAGCAGAAGGTTGGTTGCATCACGTGCCTCCGCAAAGATGCTGGAGCAAACAGGAGCATGCATCCCATCCACATCTTTTGGGAGATTTTTTTTCCTGACCACAGATCCTGGACATCGGGGTTTCCTGGGGATTTAACGGTGAAGGTTGAAGGCATTTCTCTGACTGCCCTTTTCTGAAGTCTGATCAGGAAACAGGAACATAAGAGACCAGATTGTCTGCACCTTTTATCTTTCTTTTTAAAGGACTGGATTCCTACGGCTTATTTATTGCCAACAGAAAAGCAAAAATGCTTACTTAGAAACTAAGGACCGGTCTTCACTGCAAAGGTCTGTTGTTTTAATACCATTTCTCTTAAAGCAGCAAAAATCCTTGTGGAAACATAATTCAATTGCTAAAAGAAATGCATACACCAGTGCAGCTTGTTCCAGTTTGGAACACAAAATAAGCAAGATGGTACAGGGCGTGTTTACACCAGTATAATTATATCACAGTAGGACTTCCAGTGTATAACTGTTTCAGTTCAAAAAAAAATAAGATCCTATCCGTAGCTGTCGCTGCTATAACAGTAGTACTGTTCTCAGGCGGACCGTCCTTTGCTTCAACGCGCGCAATCTGGCAATGAGCAGCTTTTGGCAGGATTGGCTGAGATTTGGCTGCGAGGCTTTGTTTCCCCTAAGCAATCCTTCCTTCGAAATGAAGAAGAGGAAGGGTGAGTGCAGGTAGCTTTGCTGCTTGTGCGTGGGTGGAATCATTCCCAAATGCCCGATCGACCGCCGACATGATGTCCTTTCTTTAAATTCCCAGTTAGAGACGGCGGCAGTCCTTACTGGTGCCCGTGTCCACCGCAGGAGCCTGTGCTCAGTCACTCTGGGTTATTTAGATTATAGGGGCAGGTACAAGGCTCACACAGCTCAGGCCCCTTTGTACCGTACCGGCACCACATAAATGTCTGGCAATCCACGGGCGCTGCCTTATCTGCATTTACCTCGCGCGGTCTTGAGCCGACACCATGCTTGCTACATCTCTGGTAACCAGAGGGATTTAAGCCACAATTGTACTATCAATGAAATGCAACTTTTGCCTTCCAGGCACTTAAATCCTTGGAGGGCCTCGTTCAGGGCTGCACTGCTTCAGTTTTATGCCGGTAACTTCCTAATTAGCATAAAACCGAAAGACCTGGTGCTCTGGTGAATAGGATGCTGGCCGGGGACTGCTGAAACCCAGCTTCTCCCTGACCTACCGAGGGACTTTGTGTGAGTCCCTTCATCCCTTTTCCCCTGGCTCTCCTCCCCTTCTGCTCTCCGGCCTGCAGGTGCTTTGGGACTGAGATGCTCTTCCCCAAGGACAGTCGGCGTAGGAAGGGCAAGGTCAGATCTGCTGTCTGGGCCAGCTCTGCTCCGCCTCGCCCCGTCTCTTGTCTCTAATGGGGGTCGCAATGGATGCCTCAGGGCAAACCCTGAAAAACAGCAAAGATCCTCTCTAGCTTTCAACAACCAGCGGTATGAGGTTGAACCTGAACCCAGAGACCGCGTCTACATGGCCATGTGCTGTAATCAATGATGGACCCGTAGCCCATGAATTTATTTCAGCCTCATTTAACCCACGATATAATTTGGCTCTGCAGCATTTTGGTGCCAGGATGTTGCACAATTTAATTTTGTACTACTAGAAAAGACTCTCAGATTGAAAATCTGATACCTAATGGCGATTCGATACATTCTTGTGTTATAAGAATTAGTCAATACGCGTTCCCTATTCCTTCTCCCACACCCTTCAGGGTTTTATGGACATCTGTCATACCCCCTTTGGCCAGCTCTTTTCCAGCCAGATCTCAGATGATGCCCCAGGCATGACTGTAATTCAAACAGCGAGTGACAGCTAGAATAAGGCGGTCGTGAGTCGGGTCCAGCCTGCCTACAACACGGCGCTGAGGAATACAACCACACGTATTTCACTTCAACCCCCAGTAATGGCCAGGCAGGTCGATTGCCAGGGTCCCCGCAAATGGCAAATTACCTGGAAGGCCTGGTTCACCCTTTCATTTTGTTACCAAACTCTTTTCTATTGGCATTATAATGTTAAATCTCCCAATAATTGGCTTACAAAACAGTAACAAATGCGGAACTAGAGATTGGGTGCTGTAGTATTCCCTATCAAGATATTAAAGTACGCTGAAAGCGCCGGCAATTGAAGCAAGCTGGCCTTTATGGAAGGTGAACGTTGAGGAAGCCCACGGCAGATAAGGGGGAGGGAGCGGGAAGGGCTCTCTGTGGCTTTATCCGATAACTATTTGTTTAGAAACACCTGGCACATACATCAAATTAGTGCATCCAAATGCCCTTCAAACTTTAAACCAGACAGATTGATTCAAGAACCTTTCATTAAACTTTCCTGGAAAGATTAAACATCAGCCATGTGTTATATCAGCAGAACAATTCTGCTCACGCAGCGATGACATTAAGATGTTTTATAGAAGGGGTATACAAATGTGCAGGCACTCGGCGAGGCTTTTCTCCAGACTTGTAATTCCTTGCTTAAGAATATAAAATGAATAAAATGGGAAAAAAAAATACCCAACAGTTCTGCATAATGATTTCACACACATGCAGGGGAAAAAAAAACCCAACAGGATTATCAAAAGAGAATTTTATTGTATGTTTGCGTCCTTTTGCTCATGTTTGCAAAGGGAAATGGATTTAAGAATTTCCCACCGATGTTGAATTCAGTGTCTGTAGTAGGGCAGAAGTAATATGTATTGCCTCTTTCTAATCATCGATTCAATTCAAGAGTTCTCAGCATGTAACTCTTTTTCTTTCTCAACGGGAATAAATTTGCCAAGAAGGGATAACACCAACATATTATGCAAAATATCACCCGGCCCCTAAATGTGTGCGACTTTGTGAAAATCAGTCAAAAACTATATTTAATTTAATGTGAAGCAAGTATGATACCGAGACCATAGTTACATCACAAAGCAACTGTTACTATTACAATCAATATGCTATTGAATTAAATTTGTTTATGTATCGTATTAGAGTATCATGCATTTGCTGGTCTTAAGACACACTCGTTGCTGCAGTCGACGCCAGCGGAGGATTTGCGTATTCTGATACCGAGTGCGGGTATCCCATTCCCTGCCGGCAGCCCCAACACAACCACGTCCTGACCCCAACACAACCACGTCCCTCTATTTAAAAGAGAAATACTGAACACCGTTGGACCCTTTTCTCCCACGGATCCTGCAAAATGCAGCGTCATGGTTCTGGGAGTGAAAATGTAGCGCTATAACCTCTGCTGCACGGTGCACCGCAACAGTAATATATTAACACGAGGTCGTAGCCTGACAAATGCTTTTAAGACGGCACAAGCCAGCGGTGCCATAAAACCAGCCCTGCACTCCCTGCCCCGGCTGCTCGTTCCCACCCGCCTGAGCCTCTCCCCGCGCAAGCACGTGTCTCATGCGGCTGAAAGCAGAACCAGGTTGGGGAACAGATCCAGCTGAAAATAAGCTTTTTTTTTTTTTTTCCCCAGGATTAGTGTTCAGCTGGATCCGTTCCCTGATCCACTTCACCTTGCAGCTGCACAAACGCCGGTGCTGGCAGCGGGAGGAGGCAGCGCAGGCTGGGAGCGCATGGCCGAGGCCCAGAGGAGCCAACTGCTTCTTCAGGCACTTCCAGCAGCAGCTGAGCACAAGGCTGCAGAGCGGCTAGTTTTTTTAATAGGCTTGGGTTTTCTTTCAGAATTAGAAAGAACTGAGAAAGTTTCTACACAGATTGCAAAGAACCCGCATTTTTCCAACTAGGATCACACCATGACCCCGTGGCAGGACCGTGAACCCGGGATGTGCAAGTCCTCTGCCTACAGAGCTACTCCCGGAGGCAGAGGGCAAGGCAGGGCAGGCTGGAGGAAGACGATTCGGGGTCTCAGGACCCCTATAGAGCACACACACGACCACCCATGCCAGTTTGAGATCAGAGCCTGGAGGACCCAGCACCTCAAACACTAGAGCAGCATCAGTATAAGGTAACAAATGAGGGCTGTCTCCCGTAAGAAACCCACTTGAAATACTTCCATGGAAGCGGAGAAGCAAAAATACTGAGAAGTGTTGTTCCTGGCAACCTCCGAACTGAAAGCTGCCTTGATGGCTTCTTTTCTGCTCTGACAAGCAAGATTCACCATGCTTTTAAACCAGCCAAAAAAGATAAATCCATTCACCCTCCTTCCTCTGGGTTCCCACAGAGAACTTGTGGCATAAACGAGTCCTTTTCATTTACATCAAGTTCAATACTGTTACGGTATGAAACGCCAGTTCTGGTGTGCAAACCTTTTAAAAGTGTGAAAAATAATGTTACAGTAATTAAATACCAAAAACTAATCCTAAAATAGGGGATGCAGAGAGGAGTTGCTGATTTAATAAAGATCATACGCTGCTTTTAGGAGCAATTTTTTTTCTACCGGTGCAATCCTTCACGCTGGATGACATCCTTACGGTAAATTATACAAAAAGGGGTTCGAACCGCTTTCTTAATGAACTTACTTTTACAGCGTTGATACCAAATGTTGGATTTTGGACTTCCCACTAGGAGTAATTGTGCTCGATGGTGCTTCTATAGCCGTGTCAGCCTGGTGTGAGATCAAAACTATAAGAAAAACAACCTGTCTTCTAAATGCTTCGTTACAGAACAGTTTACTAAATATGTTTTGGAACAAATTTATCCCTGGTTTGCGTCAATTACAGCAGTGAAATGAAGGATGTGCTTCTCTTAACGCATTTTAAACCAGAGTACTAATATTAAAAGTGGAGTACACAGTAAAATAAACCAATTAATTTCTCCAGGCTCCAAATTTACACTCACAAAAATCTTTAAGGAAAATTCCTTAATGTATTCATATTCCTGCTTATTGTACCTATATTATAGACAGTTAAACCAAACTCCAGGCTTAAGTTTCTAGATCAACAGAACCGGTAGAGAACGAACATTTGCTGCCACCGATCTGTGGCTTACGAAAAAAAACAGGAGCACCTTCTTAAACATAGATGATGATTTTGATGAATACCCGTTATAAAGTAGCCAACAAATCTGTTCAAAACCAGTTACATTTTAAAAATTGGGAAAAAAATACATGGGATCTTGACATCGATGCTGGGTATGTGGCGTTACTCCACATACAAATTTGATTTCTAATGACCAAACGTGGTCTCTGGCTCAGAAGGATCGAGGTGGGATTTGTGCCTGCCTGTTCCTACGTAGCACTGAGTAACTGAGTTGCACAAACACTCGGAGCAGTAGAATAACTGGTCTATTCTAGTCAAGGGGTACTCGCTCTAAATCTGCAGTGTGATGCATGCACTTAAATTTATGCACTGAGAGTCATCCAGCTGAAGTCACTCTGACTCTTCACGCTATATAAAAGCTATGCAGGAGCATCGTCTTTGCAGGATCAAGGCCCGTATTTGCATCTGCAAATCAACCTCTTTATGAAAACCAGATTGTAAATTATATATATATCTTTTTTTTTAGTTCCTTGCAAGGTCTTAAGCCGTACCAGTGTAGCGGGAGGTGCTGTACTCAGGCTGGCGTGTCGGTGAAGTGCAGAGGGAAAGTGTGATGGGGTGCCTTGTGCGACGTGCGTTCAGCTGCTTGGAAGCCAGCATGTGGGTCAGGAAACAATATTTGAACATCCTCGTTTTCCCGAATCCACTGCTAATAGCAACCAAGTTATTCACAAGAGAAGCATGTAGTGCCTTCCTAAAAAAAATTACAAATTCATCAAATACAACTATTATAGACACAGGGGCTACAGACTTTCTGGTATATTTTAGTGAAGTAGTTAAGCTGGAACACTGGAGGAGCAGAGCGAGTACTGCAGTTAATTAGCGGCGGCAGAGAGGAGAATGATTTCAGCATGAGAAGGGTACCCCAGCTGACAGGGAAAAGGGGCACCATGTAAACCTTGCACCCCAAACTCCCGCTTCCCGTATCGGAAGGACTCGTAAGAAGTGCATTTTTTTAAAGTTCATTTGATTTCACGAAAAAAAATGATGCTGGGAGTTCTTGGTTCCTAAATGGTGCCAGGAACTTTCCAGTACAGCTACAAAGAGGTTAAAATAAATTCAAGAGAGGGAGAGGAACAGCTTGATTTTGCTTCGCTTTGCAAGCATCCCTGGTAAACCAAGTTTTCAGGACTGTTCTTCTCCTAGCAGGGATGATCCGCACAACTACCCCCAATCATTCCCTAAGGATGGGTGCCTCGGCCTTTTAAAATGCAGTTAGAGAAGGAGGAGAAGTGGGAAATGTGCCTTTTAGGTAGCAGCCTGCTGTCTGAAACTTCTGTCCAGCAAGTGGATAAAATACAGAAATGACCTGGAGGAAAGAGGCCAGAAGAGAGAGGTCTGCCCCGGGCCTGCCCAGGCAGCAGGACGATCCTCTTCGTCGGCTCTTAACGTCTTTCCCTTGCCCCAAAACTGTCGCTCCCGAGCTCTGGGAAGCCGAAACGCCCCGCTCCAAGCGCACGCTGAATTTTGCCCAAACCGCTGAGCTACTGGAGGAGTTGAAGCTCCTTCAAGGTTGGGTGGCGGCTGAATGCAAGTTTTAAAAGCTGCAATTTGAAGTGAAAACCCTATCATTCCAGCTCCCCCTCCTCCCCAAACCTACCGTGTATCTTCTTTCCTAGCATCTAATGACAAAGGCTATTTCACACTTGATGAAAAATCCACAAGCCTGAGGATTGCCCCCTGCAAAACTTGAAGATGTTTGCTTCTGAGCTTTCTCCTTTACAACCTGCAACCTAATTGCTCCGGTAATGAAATAATTATTTGTGTCTTTGGCCTCAACGTATGTCACTTACTTTGTTTATATCATGAACTCAACACTATTTACTAGAAGCAATTACTGTTTTCCTGTCCCGCGCCCCTAGACATTGCATACATAATGTTTAACAAAGCCAATTGGCTAAAACAAAGAGCGATGGTGGTTGTGGTTTAAAAAAATCACCGCTGAAATGCCACGGGCAAGTCCTCGGTTGGTGCAGATTGCCGTTCTTCATTGTGGCCCAAGTTCCACGCGCTAAGGAGCTGCCCCTCATATTTGGACAGCGAGCAGTGCTGCTAATGATGGAAATCCACGAAATCCCAGTCCTACGGAGGCTGTGATTTTCACGGTGAGGTTTCTGCAGGCAGGCAGGGTTTTCCCTTCGGAGGGACTTTCGCCAAAGGGAAGAGTGCAGGATCGGGTGGGTCTTCCAGCTGAAAGCTGCTAAATTTAGCTAAAATTTATCTCAGAGGTGCCCGGTTGTACCCCACGTCGTGCAAAGCCTGGGTATCACGGGGTGGCCACGGCTGTGGCCATCCTGGTACCCACACCACAGGGAATCCCGGTGAGCCGAGGCTGCGCGAGGCGTCAACTTCTGCGGGACAGAGGCAGCAGCTCCCGGCAGCAGGTGCTCAGAGGAGAAGTGATGGACATGGTGTAAACACCCAGCTAGGACCTAAAGCGTGCTTGTAAGAATCAAGACCTTTGGGCTCTTCACCACCCAATTCCCCCCCCCTGCCAAAAAAAACCCTGAAGCTCGCTTATTAATTTTGATGGACAATTGGTCTGGTTCAAGGGCTTTATTTGACTCGAAAAGGAACGTGCTTTTTCACAGGCTGATTGAGAAGCACGGGATATATATAATGCAGAAGGCTCGATGATTATACAACAAAAAGACGGGATCACCACCTGCCCACATTCTTGCGATAAGCAGATGAAAAACGTCTGTCAAAACATTAATTCCCAAATCTATGGGGGTAACGCGGAATACAAATACAAATAAACGCACGTTGGAGTGCGCTCTCGTTATCTCGCATTCAGCCGAAGGCCCCGGCGTGATTAGACGATAGTCATATCAAATTGGGCGCTCGGCGGGGATGGATGCATCAGCCCCTCCGTCTTTTAAGATGTCAACAGCGCGGGCCCAGCACGCCTGGTGGCCTTTATTCCCCGGCCTCACAACATCAATTTCAAACCCAACGGGCGGCGGGCGGGCCGAGGAGGGCTATGATATAATCATTGCACACTCAAGCGGCCAGGGATGACGGCGATACAAAGAAGCGCGGGGCGCAG
>NW_009619361.1:0-62358 GCF_000690535.1 Cariama cristata | reverse complement strand
CCAGGTACTAAACAAATATTCAGTCATTTGGATGAGAGTAGCTCCAACGGGAAAGATAAGGAGATGCTTCCTGGTGACTTCTCCCACATGGTGCCCAGCATCTGCCCTGTGGTGGTGAACCCCTCGGAGCCATCTCACAACTCCCCATTCAAGGGGGAAGACCCTCACAGAGGAGCACCCTGGAGATGCCTTTGTTTTTCCACCCCTCTGAAGTTGCTCTCCTCTTTCTCAGTCTATCTTCTCTCCCACACCAAGATTTTCATGTGGTTTGGGACTTCTTATTGAGTCTGAGAAAATGTCTCTTAAGAAGAGGAAAAAGAAAAAAAAGAAAGAAATTTCGTGCAAATGAGTTTAACCCAAGCAGCGTGGCTCTGCCTCAGTTTTCTTAAAGAGCATTGCTTGGCAAGCAAGAACCATTGCAACGTATCATGCTACAGACTACAGTAGACTCTCCTTTCAAATCTCAAAGACGCGGGTGAGATACCTAATTAACAATGTATGGAGGCACGCTGTTGGTATGGCTCACGCAGGGACTCGGTAAGATATCAGAAGGGGGCTGCTGGGAGCCCAGCATTACATGTTTGAACCTGTTTAATATTCCGAGCCAGATTCTCCGTTCATGTATCTCAGCAGGTCTTTATCGCCGTCCGTGGAAGATATGGTGGTTTTTATTAGATCAGGCCTACATCCATGTATCAAGGAATACACGTGAGCCATTCTGAACCACGATCAATCATCAGAAAACAGGCATAATTATAATTTTATAATTATGAGAATAATTGCAAAAGATTAGTAGTTTACCCAGCTGGAGACTTTGCAAAAGCCTGAAGGCAATTAAGCTGCTATATTTTGAAAGTATCTAATCAATTTAATTTCTTTTCTTAGATAAAGCAGCGTGAACTTCAGTTCACATTGTCGGAGGCGGCCTGTTGGGGGATGAATAAATGTTTCTGGTACATCAACCCAGCCCTACCACAAGTCAGGAAGATTCTTCTTACTGGTTTCAGTAGGAGTTGATCAGGTTCTGTTCAAGGAGAACACAAGACCTGTTTAACATGTTTACATTTACTATTTTGGGCAGGACTGAACTGATTTAACTGCCACCTCAAATCAAACTGACATTCTAAAAACAGGTTGCAGACACTTTTTCAGGTTGGCCAAGCAAAATGCTAAGAGAAAACAGTGCAAATTGATGTAGAATTAGCTAAGAAAAACCTAAAAAATAGGATGGGAGGAATCACTTAAGCGGTGACAGAGGGAGGGGAAAAAAAAAAAAACCAAACCACAACAATACATGCTTCCTAGAAGCACAGGTCATTCCTGTTTCTTGAAAGACTGCCCTGATACCCAGCTGAAGTTTAGTGGATCCAAACTACACTCCAGACAGGAAAATCACAGAATACTAACAGTCTTGAAACAGCACGTATTTGATGACACTATGGGGCACAAATCTCTCCGAGAATATTGCACAAACCTCAAACATGTTCTTGATATTTTTATGGGCTCAGCAGTGGTATAATGTAATTCCTGCATCACTGAGTATGCTTAGAGCCACACCTGTAGGAGCTAAGGGCAATCTAAGGGATAACGTAAGCCTCTCCCTACTCAGGATCAGAACTCTGCTGAATTTCACTCCTTCCCAACCCAAACTGGAATTAAGCAGCACAAAATCCACGGGATCTGTTTCAAAGATCCTGATAGCTAGAAAGTCTTAACTCAATAAAATCTGCTACACTGCTCTCAGAGTGCGACCAAAAATCATAGACTTTCAAAAGTGGGTCTGGAGTATTTCACAGATGCCGAGATGTTCATCAACAGTTTGGGGAGTCACGATCATCTTCTCTTTGCACCCTGGGGAAACCCCAGTTCCTGTGCGGTAACCGGTAACAGGTGCTGGTGGCTGCAGCCTGGACCACGGTGTGGAGAGAGAAGGAATCAGGCTGGGAAAAGTCCAAGAAAGATTTACTTGTGGTTAAAAGCCACATCCAAATCCATCATTTGAGTAGCCTTCCATATGGCACTCTTGTGCATGTGTGGGGTCACCGGCAAGAAGTCAGGGGTCACAGTACCCCGATCAATCTCCTTCGTATTCAGAGTCGGTTCGGGTACCTCTGCCCGATGCCGCACCCAGCTGCATCCTTAAACGCTGCCCCTGCATATGTGCCGCCCTTATGTCTAGGCCACAGTCACACCAAGTCTGACATCTGTCTTTTTAATAAAGTAAAAGCTTTTGGATAAAAGACTCCGCATGCCTGATGGCTTTGCTGTTTGTCCAAGAGGCAAAAGGTGAGCTTCAGAGTAAAAGTGTTTCCCCTGCCAAGACATTCCTTTTTTAAGATTCATGATACATCAATCTGATTTCAATATTTCTATGGTGTATAAAAGCCACCCACCACTCCGTCTCTGCTTCGCAAAGCTAATATGACTCAGATAATTAACTCAAAGACAAAAGATTATCAAGCTACAGGATGCTCACCAGTGGAGTCATTAAACCCTTTAAACACAGAACCATTGCTCTATTGACTGACAATCTTTAAGCGATTAGCTGAATTCAGTTCATGATCTTTTCCATCACTAGCACAAAACGCATGACTGCAGTTTCCCAGTCCTCCTGAATGGCTACATTAGCCTCCTCTGAAGTTTGAATCACAAGGATTTGTGAAGCTTCTGCTGCTATTTATTAAAGTGTTTTATGGTTCATACTATTTCAGGTGGCATACCTGCAAGCAGAGACAGAAGTGGCACTTCTGCTCTAAAGCTGCTTTTAAGTCCTTCAAAGCATTGCTGAATAGGAGACGGAGGGGGGGGAAGGAAAAAAATACTTTTCTAGTAGAGAGTGACTCACAGGAAAATTTGTTTACTGCAACCCACAGCTACCATCAGAACAGCAGACATTTTGGTATAGCAAACCCCCACATTTAGGGCTTTCTCCTGCCACCCCATTGCAGCACCACAAATCAAACAAAAACGAGCGTGGAGAGACATCATATTGATCGGATTCAGCACGCTTATCACTAGTTTGGAGATATAAAAGGAAATCACTTCTGCTAAGCTATGCAGATGGCAAACAGATAAACACAGATAAGGGCTGAGTGTTCACAAAAGCAGGACAAGGACATTCAGCAAATCAGTCCTATACAACAGTTGTACCCGTACAGACCAAGACCAAGCTACGCATCAAGAGGGAAAAAGTGTTCCCTCTATCTAGAGAAAGTGGTGCTGTGGCTGGAAAGCCCGAGACTGGAAAAGAACTAGAGAGGATAATAATGAGTGAACAACACAGCACGAGCTCCCAGTGTGACCAGGGGATCAAAGGAGATCGGGGAAAAGAAATAAGGGGTCGTTCGATACCCTTCCACACACAATGGGAAGGACAGATGTGGAACTCATATCTTTTCCAAAAAGCTTTCACAAAAGTTGGGTAGACTACCAGAAAAGAGCCATGAACAGATCTGAGGATGGAAGGAAATTTCCCGCAGTAAGAAACACCAAGATCAATCTCTTTTGCTTAGAACAAGACTACCACTAACAGCACCTAAGCACTTTCACAGGGAGAAAAAACACAGCGCCAAAAAATCAAGTTTAGTGGAGCAAGGAATTACATATCAGTGGTATAAAGCTGAAGCCAACAAATCAAGTCAGACATTGGGATCGCATTTTAACAGTGAAAATTTTTAACTAGTGGAAGGAATTACCACGAGAAATATTGGATTCTTCATCTTTGATGTCTTCCAGTCAAAGTTCAGGAGTTTCTATTTTATAAACACAATTCAACAGTCCTTCCTCAGTTTGAAATCTTTAAAAGTGAAGTTATATTCTGCATGGCTTTGCATCCTCTCTTCTAGCAACAGTTCACTATATTGGGTAACGTAAGAACCAAAGGCAAAATGCTTGGCCAGCTTCCAACCTGATTTTTGCATCTTTGGTTTTGGATAGAAACAAACTCAAAACATTGATTGTTTAGATCAAATCCAAAGGAGTGAAATGCCGAGGTATCTTCTAGGACATGTTGAAGTGGCACAGAGAAACCAGTGGATGGGTTGTTTAGTCTGGGTAAAGCATCCCAGGGGGACACCAAGAGAACAGAGCATGTTAAAAGAAGGAGCAAACAAGACCACAGCTGGGTAGCAGAAAGAAACTTGCCGGACTATGAATCATAGAATCATTATGGTTGGAAGAGACCTCAAAGATCAAGTCCAACCATATACCTGATGCCCACCATGTCTACTAAACAATGTCTTGAAGCGCCACATCTAAACGTTTTTTGAACACCTCCAGGGACGATGACTCCACCGCCTCCCTGGGGAGCCCGTTCCAATGCCTAACAGTGAAGAAGTTCTTCCTAATGTCGAGCCTGAAGGAGATCTCCTGGTCCTACTGCTGCCAATGGAAACTCTACCTTTGAGTTCAACAGGAACACACAAACATTGCTTAGTTTATCTGGGAAAAAGTCAGCATTTGGACAACGTTGTGATATCATTTATGTACTGCTGGGACAGTTGCCTTATGAGGACAGGAATAAGATATAAAAACCAGAGATACACAACAGACTGGACACTCCTACCTCTTTTGTCCCATAACCAAAGAGAGAGCATTGGATTCATTTAGAAAGACAATCACACTTGTAAGCAATCACTGTAAATGCAATATAATAATTAGCATATCACTATTTGGAATTCATTACTCCATAACACTTAATCAGTTTAAATCTTTGTAAACTCTTCAGTGCTTGCCTGAAATGAGCAGCACCTGCAGTTACTGTAGCCCTGTGTGGGTTTCAGATTAAAAGTATCACGAATGCTATATTTGCAGGTAAAAAAAAAAAAGAAAAATAAAACCACAGGTGGGATCAGAGGGAAATTCCATTCCCTGCAACATATAGCTGTGGATGAATGCCCTGTCATACATCGCTTTGGGGCCTGTCTCCTCCTTCCTCTGCTGATAAACCCAGCCAAGACCACTCTACTGGTAAAACAGGACATTGGGGGAGATGGTCTGTAACCCGTTTGAAGACGTCAGTTCCCTCCCTTTCCTCTTCTAGCAACTGTTCTGGCTTGATGTAAATCTTTGCAAGTGGTACTTTGTGTGTAGCAAGTAGGAAAAGAGTCATTTTTCATTTTCACAGTGCAGCACAACGATATTACCAATTGCAAATTTAATCTGCAATGTGGACTGCTTATAGCTCTACAGCTGAGTCACTGTGATTGCTTGGATCTGCTTTTGTAATTTGGAGAAGGATTTATTAAAAAAAAAAAAGAAGGGGGGGGGGGGGCAGGACTGAACTGGGTTTTTGGGGGTTGAGAAGGAAGGGGGGGGGGGGGTGGGCAGGACTGAACTGGCTTGTTGGTGCTTGGCAAACACCCGAGTCTTTTTCTCCTGAATGGAGGATTAGTGGGCATTAATCCTTCCTGAAGGCAGTATATTCAGCAGATTCCCATGGGGAACGTGGTCCGCTGTGACTACTGAGATGTTCTGCTTCAGAAAAACTTGACAACTGCCCTTGTCTAAGTGCCAGGACGCCTGGAGCCAAGCAGCGATGGGCCAGGCTGTCCCTTGGGAGAACATGGGACCCCAGCGCCCAGGGCAGCAAGGGAAAATCTGCTCCCTCCATGGCTCCACCACTGATGCTGGGGCTTCAACATGCTTGAACCATCCTCAAGAGATAGCTTCTCTTCGAAAGGACAGATCCGCGCATCAGCATCTCACGTGTGGGAGTGCGAGCACAGGACCTACAAGCACAAGGCAGGCTGGCAAGGATTTTCACAACTGTTAACCTATACTAATTTTTTATGCAATTTTCATTTCAGTTTTTTAAGGCTTGAAATTGGAATCCCACAAACTAACGGCAAAGTTGTACTATCAACAAAAATCCAGAATTAAGCCTGTTTTCATTCCTTCTGATTGGAACAGGAAGGTAATATTGTGAGTGTTCAGGGTTTTTTTTTAATAACCTCTCTGTGTTCAACTGCATCCAGGTTTAGTTTAAATATATTGCTCCCTCTTCACCTTCAAGCTCAGATGATGGTGTTTTTTGCTCAATAAGACAGATGTGGAAATTATTCATTACCTGATGAAATACTGGCAGCTGAGGAAATGCATTCATGAATGCTTGAGGGAATTTGTTTACACGCACTCATTCATTGTCAGTGTTAACCAGACCGAATGTCTTTGACTTTACTTCTTTTTTTTTTTTTTTCCCTAAACAAGACATTTGGAGACATTTTGAAGGTTAATTTAACTTTTCTCAAATGTCACCCAAACTCTGAACGATAAAGTTTATCTAATTTCTTTTTCATCCTCCATCACAACAAACTGTTAGCAATGTACTCCCTTAAAAATTCTCTGGGCCAGAACCTCCACAAACCGAAGGCACCTGAAAGCAGGAGCTGAGCTCTTGGTCATGCTAGAATAAATCCCACTTCCTCGGGTTTCTTTGGTTTCTTCAGCTTCACTGCTTCCCCAGAAGATAGTGACAGGGCAGCCAATTTCACCTACACCTCCATGCACTTACGAGGCAAGGATGCTGAGAAAGAAGGGGTAGGCAACCCATAACAGAGCTTCTAGGCCACCGGCTTGTTAGGTCCTTTGGGCAGCAATTCTCCATGGGGTTTGACGCCCATGGACTTTCTCACAGCTACTGGAGCCGACCTGAATCTGAGGTGCCTTGTCCACCAGGTTGGCAGAAAGATAACTATTTATTTTTGTTAGGGTTGTTTCTAGCTAGATCATTTGAGAACCACTAGCATTAGCACACAAGGAGGCAGTGAGGACGTGCTGTGGGGGATAGTTGGAAGCCAAACTGCAGCAGCCCTGACCGATCAAATCCGCACCAAGATCACTGCAAAGGTGCACATATCCATGTGCAAAAATGCCTGTGCCCTGGCAAGCCTGATGAGACACTTCTGCTTGACACAAAACCGGAGGCACCAGGAGCAAACTCTTCACACTACCCAATCTCCTGCCTCCCTCGCACGTAGCGGGGATCCCACCGAGGTCTCAGCCCTGTAGACACACAAAATGAACCGAGACATGGGTGCTCCAGGTGAGACCCGTCTCTGGCTAACCTGCAAGAGAGAGACAGTCCAGCCTCAGTGCCACTTCGGACTTCCCCAAAGTGAGCCATCGCATCTTGCATCGAGCACGTCTGTTACCGGACCAGCACACAAGACATCAGATTAGCTGATGGGGGTACTCCATTGACCTAACCAGAACTTCCCACCACGAATCCTGAAGAACGGTTTCACTGCTGATGAACCTCTACTGAGGATGGAGAAGTTTGGTCCAGAGACTTGTGAAACCTCTCTGCCCCACAATTCAGGTATTACTATGCTTGCCGTTATACACCTTTCAGTAGTCAAACAACAGCAGGTCATCACCATTACAAGAAAAAACCTCAACCTTTCCAGGTTATACAGTGACCTTGAGCTGACTTCTTCCTCAGTCAGTATGGACTGGGGAGAAGAGTGAAACGGAGTGACCTTCCCAACATGTTGTCAGCATCTGTCCCAAGGCGTAGCCAAGTCAGCTTGCCTGAAACAGATGAGGACAGCCAGTCAACCTCAAGTTTCAGTTATTTACACGTTTGACAGAAAAAAAACCTCAATTCTGACAATTCTTCCCACAGCTAATTTCCCAACAATATTTCTTTTGTTGCTGAATGTGACTTTGTTTTATTTGGAAATACCAGCCACAAGGAACGAGCTCTGAGTACAGGAGTGAAACAATAGCAGGAGGCAGGAGGAAGGGAGGGAAGGCATTCAAAGTTACCAGAAGTAAAACCACAATTTTCCAATCAGCTCAAGAACAAGGGTTCATTGACACTTTGACAACCAGCGTTTCGATCAGCCTGCAAAGACTATTTTACTTAATTTGCTGATGAGCTCAGGAAAAACCTTCCTTTTCACTCAGTTCCTTGGCCTAGCGCTAACCACACGTATTGCCGCAGCTTGTGCCATCCACCCGTGGTCCCTGGGGACCCTCCACCCAAGGACATATGGTTATATGATGCCTGCTCTCCTTTGGTGATAGCATAGAAAAATCCTTTTTTTCCAAGTCAACACTAGTCTAAGACGACCGAACGTATTACAAACGCAATAGGGATAGAACAGTTTTGCCAGGATACAGCTTTAGAGGAGAGGCTGATACTGTCTCTGTAATTATGATTACTTAATAAGCATTTAAAGCAGCAACATAATCACTCAGCACTCACTATAACTGTGCCTTGGAATTTCAAAAAATTGATAAAATGAAAACACCAAGTAAAGGGTTGTTGCAACCTATGCAGTTTCCACACGACATACAGCTCCTTACCATTCAAAGACTAATACAATGGGCCAAGAGAGACAGAGAACTTGCCACGGGGAGGTTGGACCCCAGAAGATGTGGATCTGTGCCACAACCACTCCTGTTCCCCTCCCGGGTGGGAAACTGAATCTGAGGTTTGGCAACTCAAAACTCCCGTGGCCCTTGTTTAACTCAGTACAAATGATGGCAACGTGGTTTATCCCCTGCTCACCTGCACTCCTCGGCTGCCAGGGAAGGAGGGAGAGGAGGAAGGAGCATGAGCACATTTCCAAGAGGACAACATCACTTCGCTGGCTGTGTTTTTCAAAGCGAGCCAGACATTGCCCCTCCATGCATCAGGTCAACCTCCGTCACCAGCAGAGCTCTAATTCAGAGGGGTACTTCAAAATACCGCTTTATCCCACCCATTATCCTTTCTACAAAAGGTCGTGCTACCATCTCTCAGACCCCATCCTCCTGCATTCCCTGGGACATTTGCTTCAGGAGGATGAGGTTTAAGAGCAGGCATGCAGGGAAGCTACCGTAACGTGGTAGCGTGCAATAAATTGAGCTGTCTATATCATCGATACCAAATCCACGTTTAAGCATGTGAGTATTTAAACGCAGAGAGGCTGAGCACCGAGACGCCAGTTCAGCCCATCACCTCCCGGCAGCTCCTGCACCGGGGGACCCTCCGCTTCTCCTGCACCCTGCCAGCCCCCAGCCACAGCACGCCCTGCGCCCACGGCAAAACAGCCCCCAGAACGCGAGGGAAACCCTAATCTGAGACCACAAGCCTGAAAGCAAGGGCAGGGACACTCCAGGCACCTCATTAAGAGGCTCCATGCAGGGCTGAAGGGAAAGGATGCCAACCAGACCTCTACAGAAAATCCTACCGACCACCTCTGCCAGCCACAGCAGGGTTTTTTGCTTTGTCACATAGGCTGCGATTTACCCGGGATGCTCAGATTTTCCCTCATCTTTTCTTGTGGCAGCGATGGATTTTCCTACAGGTTTGCTGAGCTCACCGAGTAGCTCACTCACTCGTGTTAATGAAAAGGGTACAAAAAAGTGGCATCGTCCAGATTGGTGCACCTTAACCCACCGAGCAAGAGGGTCAGTCCCACCACCCCGACCTCAGCTGGGAGCAAGTCCCAGGCAATATGAGTAAGAAATGGATTTCTTTACTCAGCTTTAAGTATTAGATACCTTTCTGAAGCAACTTCTGACCTTCTAAAAATGTCATTTTTATTCATTCAAGCAATTTGCAATACTAAATTTTAAATATTATTCAGAGGAATTCTTTGTCCTTTTCAAAATGCTGTTGTATTCGTCTAGGCTTATGGATTTTTTTTTATTCATATGCCCCTTTTTAATTCTATTTTACCATAGTACTGAAAGCAAAGTGCATAACCTTTGACTACACTTTGAATTCGTCTTTAAATGCATCGGTGCATAACCTTTGACTACACTTTGAATTCCTCTTTAACTGCATCACTCCAAGACTTCACTCCACATTGAGCTTGCTATGGGGCTCCAAGACTGTTTCTTTACTTTCTTTAAAGTAGACTTATCTGAGGTAGGAGTCAGGGGTCTGCTTCCCAGCCCCCCTTGCAATTCAAACAAGAGCCCCATGATCCTGCAACGTCCCCAGCCATTCTCCAGGCTGCAGGAGGTCACGGCACAGCTTAGCCATGCCTGGGTGTCCGTCTGCTCTCCAGCGCACCGACGGTGCGATATTACGGATGCAAATACGGCCGTGCAGATTCACACACGGTGGCTTTTCATCCAAGCAGGTAGGATCCCAAGACAACCCCACCTCAGAGATGTATCTGCCTAAACACTCGGGACCAGCACTGCTGCAGCTACTTCGCTTTTGTCATCTGAGCTACTGAGACAAAAAGCTTTGCGCCTCTGTTTTTAATGCCAGCTACAAACTTTAAATCCCTGCCTGCAGAGTCGATATGCTCCCAACCCTTTCACCGCCCCATCCTCATTTGTACACAGGCAGCAACATCACGCCAAGGACCAGCCCAGGGCTGCACGTTTCAGGCTCATCCCTGAAATGCTCCCTTGTCCCAGCCATTAAGAAAGGAGGGGGTTTAAAATCAGCCTAAATCCAACAAAAAACAAAACAGGCTATGTCCAGAATGGTAAAATTCCATTACTTTTGCATTTCCATTTAAAGTGAGAATTCTTTTCTGGGTTGTATATTAGCATTTGATCCGGTTACACAGCATACAGAGAAAGCATACAAGATAGAGCTTCACCCTACAATACAAGCTCCTGCCATAGTCTTCCCTCCCACGCAAATGCATATGCAAAGCTGGTGACTGCTCGGGTAATGACCTATATTTATCATGTACCTTATTTATCGTGTTTATCATGCACTTCCCCTCTTAATCAAAAAAATCTGAATATAGGCTCGAACAGATGTCATGAAACATTCATCATTTTTTAAATGATGGAAAAAACAATGCTGCAGCTTTAACATGGAATTTCTCTCTCTGCAACAGGAGACCTCCCAGGTGCTGGAGGGGATGGGAGGCATTCGGCCGTGGTCCGTTCTCTACCCAGGACACATTCAGAACCTCGCGCTGCTTACTCTCACAGATGCTGAACTTCGACGTCAAAAGCAGACCTCGTTTTTCACAACAAACAAGTCTAACGCTTCAGGATTTAGACTGTGACTTTAACGCACAACAAGTTTACGAGAGGGCTTGCTGAGGGTTTCCAGCCTGCACGTTTCCACTCCGACGCTCATGTTGCACAAGCACTTTAAATTAGCTTTAATTTCAGTAACTCAGTGAGTATTAGCTCAGCCAGTTCCTACATCCAGACCCTCGTGTGGCTGCACAAACACCTTTGCTAACCAAAGGAGAGGGGGTTGGAGGGGGAGAGCCAGCGGACCACGCTTTCTGGCAGCAACAGCAGTTCATGGAGCTGCTTGTGGACCCCTGACGTTAGCTTAGTATCCAGAAAGCAGGCAGCCTTTCAAATTGTCAAAGCTTTCCTACATAATTATCTGGTAAAACGTACTCCGAGGCCAAAGCATGCGAGGGTACGGTGGATGAAAAGTCTGAGCCAGCGTTACACCAACAGCAACCCGCTATTCGGATCCGCACGTGTCCTCCGACAGCAGAGCACACGAATGCGGTTGTATGAGCATCCAGGCACCAGAAAACCCACAAATGTGTCAAAGTTAATCCCTCCGAAACCAGCACAAGCCAAAATTAAGGTTGTGTGTGACAGTTACTTCACTCTTTCTTTCTGCGTGTGGACATAACATGATATAGAACAGAATTACTGCCATAAAATGTATTTCTTTCATATAGCACACAGAATAGACTACCTTAATTAATTGTTTTTCACTAGTTACCTTATTCCAAGAGTTCAGTGCATGGCCACACGCCTTCTTTACTCCACGCTTTTCAGATGTACCGCCTTAGATTTTTATTTTGTACCCATCGTTGCACCACGAGTTTGCACTAGAGACATCAATGAAATCCTCTCCCTGACACCCTTGTGAGGAAGCTCATCCTTCCAGCCCTACAGACACAGAAGAAGAGTTTCACCTCATCTGATCTAAATTTATAGTTTCAAATCAAAGCTCCTGATGGCTTCATGGGCAGCTGCAAGTGCTCAGCACTCTTTACAGCAGATTCCACTTGCATCATTGAAGGGACCCAGGGCTGGATAAGCCTTATTGACCTCTTAATTGGGTTGACTTAATTAAATTATCACCAGATAATAAAGGGGGTAAGGTATGGCTGATGCCATACCCAGCTATCAGCTGTAGGACCAGCCTGCAGTCAGGCTCTGCCGTAAGGAAGAAAATACGAAAGGGTATTGGGAGACCAGAAACTGATGCAGAGCATCTCTACCATTCACCCTCAGTGGCATTTCCAAACTGTGTGTTTCCCTCATCCTCGGTTCTTACCGAGTGTCCTCTGACCCATCAAAAACAGAGTAGCGTGATTCTGTAACGTTGTCAGAAAGCATCTTCTGGCTTTTTTGTCACTTTGTCAGAGGAAATTGCTTTGATTTGTGAAGTTTTCAGTAAAACTTGCATGTATACTTTCTATATTTTCTCGTCACAAGTTTGCAGGAGCAAGTTCCAGAAGGAAATGTTGGCATTTACGGAGTGGCAGCAGCATCCAAAAGGACATTGCTGTTATTTATTTGTGAAATGTAAATAGGGGAGCACAGAGCAGGCAACTTTCCATCGCAGTTGCTTGCTCTGCACAGATGGCATTTCAATCCCGTCGGCCGCACAGAGGGGAGCGTTACCTGTGACACAAAGGCACGGGATGAAGCAGGATGGCAATAAGGGAATGAAAAAAAAAGGGAGAAACACAGTGTGAGGCAATAGGGAACACCGAGGTCCTATGCCTCACCAAGCTGACAGCACCCATGTGCTGCCTAGGAGGATCTAAACGATTTGAAACAATTCTGAAAGCACACCAGCCCAAAGATAAACGAAACAGTTCCACGGGCAAACAGTAATGCCGTGAAATAACATCACTGACCACAAATAACTCAAATTTTGTGGTTTTAAATGCCCCAGACACATCATCTTCTGTTGCAAAAACTCTGAGAGCAGGAGGGGTGATTGCATAGGTTAGACGTTCGTTAAGCACAGCTCTTCACAAAAGCTTTCCAGCTGAACTGCTTCGCATGGCAGAACAGCAGCCTCCGGTTGCTTCTTCAGCGACTTGTCTCCATGGGCTTTAACACCAGGCTTAGCAAGGAAAGAAAAAAATAAAGGAGCCTCAGAGCAGAACAACTGTGTAATTCTTCATGTGGCAGCAAAAAAACAATTAGCAAGCTCTCGTCCTACATTCAAAGCAGAAGAGCAGCTTGAAAAAGTGCTCATGGAGGAGCAGACGATCTTTTTAAAACTAAAAATTTCATTCTTGAAACACTTCCAAGATTTACCATAACTATTGTTACACAGATAGCCTGGAGTAAGCTACTAGTAGGATATCGGTTTCTCTCCCTTCTTTTAAACAAGATCCGGGGGTTAAGTTTTTGCTTTAAGTACCCAATTTTGGGTGACTGCCTCGGCCAGTGTTTCTTTCTGGCAGCTGGGCCAGGACTGCACACCCTAGAATGAAGGCACACAAAATAATTCACGACTTTTCAAAAGCCATTCTTTCACCTCTTTCAAGCTAAAGCTTGTTGGTTATGTTCCCCGTGACTAACAATCCCAGTAATCCCTCATTTTTCTGCTGCAACCTTGAGAAGCATCCTAATTCTAAATAATCTTCTATAAAACTGGTAAAAATAAGAATATTTTGAATGCAGAAGTTACGGCAGGATGTTCTTCGAGTGTGCCTCCTCTGTGCTCTTCCACTTGGTTACCCACCTTAGACAGATCAGCGTACACTCCTTTTGAAGCATTACACCATGATACAGTATACGGCATTTGTCCAAAGCGCTCTTAAATTGCAGTCAAAGTACAGGAAACTTGGTCAGACCACCACTACGACCTAACACAGATGTCATTCCGATTCATAGCAGCTCGAATTAATTCTTCAGTAAAACACACTTCTTTTGCTGATTAGGTTAGTAGCAACATGCTTAGTCCTCACTAAAAACAAATCCAGCTTCTACTCGACCGGTAGTTCAAGACCACACAGAAGACAACACGGCCTGATCACAGCTGCGATACATCCACTTCGGTTCCTATCATTACGTGCGCTCCGTCATTTACGGTGGTGAGCACCCGTGTCACAGAAAGGAGTTGAGATCTGCTCCAAGTGGAATTTGGAGCCAAGAAAGTTATTTTCAGACCATATAGACAAACACAAATGATGTGTGTGTGTTTTTTTTTTCCCTCCAGCTGTGCTTGTCACATTTTCTGTGAGGTCCCGATGGCAACGTGTGCTCTAGGTTTAACCTCGTAATAAGCCCAGGCTCTTTTAAACTCATTAATAAAGTAATTGCAGAGCACTGGAGAATGACGACAGACGACGCTGGCACAGGAACAGGAGCCAACGCGGACAGCTTCCATCACCTGGTTCACTGGCATAAGCCAAGCATTTTGACAAGGTCTAGAAAAAACAGGTCACGTTTGGAAGACACAAACACCTTCTCAAGTTTCAGCTATGCAATTTTCCTCCATTCTGTTCCGTTCAGTTTTATCCCATTTCCCAGCATCGAAGTGAAACCGAGTGAGATGAAATAAAACACAGAAAAACACATTCCAAATACACTCTGACTTTATTGAAACCATGTTTCCTTTCGGCAGTCCTGCTGCACCTTGACATCGCAAATATTTACGCTTTTCAATTTATTTCAGTTGGAAGTTTATTGCTTCATTACTTCCTTATGTGTAAGGACAACCTTACAAAACAAACCATCAGTGCTGACAGGTTTCTTTCTAAATTCAATTACCAATTCCGCTGCACATCGATGGTTCAAAGGAAGGCAATACATGTCACAGGCTCCTAATTCAAAGGTGTCTTTATAATCCTTTTTTATTTCAGGCAAAAACCTAATGGATGAAACAAACCTGCAACTATTCAAGTAAATAGCCAAGACCTCATTAGTTTAAAAATTAGTTACAGACTCTGACAGCACCGCTTGCTGAGTGACAGTTGATTGATTTTAAGCACTGAGGGTAGTAAACTATAAGATTAAAGTGCCGAATAAAGAAGTCGTGGAATACAACTTACTTTTGATCATCTTGTTACCATTTCTCCCTCCTCAAAATATTTATTCCTTTTAAATTACGTAATGACACAAAAATGGCCAAGAAGTATCAAATCAAAGATGCCGTATGCAGCGGCCTGTAGCGTGGTAACTGCAGCTAAAGTCAGCAAGGATCTAGAACAAAGAAAACGAAGGTGAAGGAAAACATCTACCAGTGCTTTTGTACAACTCGTGTTTTGAGTTGAATAGCCTTTGAAATACTTCAGGAACACAAAAATTTCTACGCTACCCAGCTACCAAGATTGATTCCATCTTTAGCTTATTTTTATGAGCAGTGGAAGATAAACTTCTCCAAATACAGATGCATTATATTTTCATAATCAAAATCAAAGAAAAGCAAGGCAGTAACTCAAGCACCATCCTAAAGCTAATGCCGGGGAAAAAAATAGGAGGCATGCTACTCTGGGGTGTTTTCAGCCTTTGCTACCTTTCTTTAGCTAAGAAAAGAAAAAAGCTGGCTTTTTGAAATAGTTAAACTATAAAAGCTAATACTTCAGAAGAGGTCAGGATTTTTTGCAGAACTCTGGCAGAGATATCTACAGCAAACACTAACTGCTCGCAAATAATGTTTGCTAACCACGTCCTAAGACACTCCAGGGACTTGTAGTCAGAGAAGCTGAGCGACCAGTCGCTCAGTAACGTGGAGATGATACTGCTCAGGTGTCTGAACACAGCAATAATCAGTAATGAACGCAAGAATTCGGGGCACCGGCTTTGAAAACAAGCTTGGTCAAGCCTGAAGAATGAACTCGAGTGACTTGTTTCCTCTCCGATGAACATCACAAGGACAGAAGTTTTTCCCTTTAGAAGTTGTCCTATATCAGGCGCAGTGTTACCTTTAAATGAGATCCAGTAAGCATTTTCATATTCTTCAGGCTAAAAGCTGGATCTCATCCTTCCTACTAACAGGCAAAACAACTCCTGCTTGCACTCCAGAACCAGTTTATGCACTGATCATCTTGACAGGGGGAAGACTGGCCGCAGGGATCCTGCCCGAGTCCTCAGCCAGCTACGAAAGCAGTATTATTCATTCACTCCATGTGTTTTATCCATACCTCATGATCTATTGGCAATAAATGTTCCATACATGCTGTAATAGGAAGTAATAAAGTTGTTGAACTACTACATGATGAGCCCACTGAAACAACTGATGATTTCAGACATTATATGAATTTCGTCAATAACGGAGAATTACAGCACAAGATCAGAAACAAGGAGATTCTGCCTAACCCTGTAAGTCCTTTTCTATTCCTCTCCTCCAACCCAACAGGTCAGCTTAAAGCTCTGCTGCGGACGGTTTATCATAACGTTTGACTTTGATTTTGTACTGAAATAGAAGTGCTTATGTCGTATAACTACAGCCCAGAATTTGTTTATCACAGCACTGAGAGGTTTCACTGCCCCAGCAATTCCTGCACAGCTGACCAGTTCCAATTTAGAAGTTCCGCATGCCATTTTATGTCCCTAGTCTTAATTTCAAAGTATAATTATTCCCTAACATCTAAACTTTATTAATATTCAAACAGTAAAGTCTTCCTTTCACACCCACTACCATCAGTTAGGATTTGGATTCCTTTGTCCAGCTGCTGAAACCACCCAGGAGCACCTTCTTCTTTTGGGTTTAAAAATATCATGTTGGTTTAGTGCGGCCCTTCACATTATGCAAGTTAGGTGAAACAACAGGGTTTATAGAAACTACACAATGCAATCTGAAAACACAGGGCTTGAGCCATAATTAGCATTTTATAATTGCTTTCAACAATGCTGTCTTCCAACAGCCTTGTGTTTAAATTCTTCCTTACATATTTGCTTTTGCTGAAGGAGTTTTCTTTACTTCACTCGGAGCGAGTCCTGTGTTGTGGAACTCAGTATCTTAATCATAAAAATCCAAGAGATGCTGACTGATTTAGTTTCACTGTTTAAGCTGAATTGGGAAAAAAAAAAAAAAAAAGGCAAAAGCAAAGGCACTTTTTTAAATGTTAGATGAGAATGATGAAGCGCAAGGCAGTACTGAATAGGACTTAGCATCTTTGTTTCACAAAGGTGCCTCATTTGGTCTCCGTACTAAATATTGCAGTTTGCACAATTATCAAAAGTTTGATACCAAATTGTAATTGCGTCCATTGTACTGAAGAAATCTATTGCACTCAAAGCTAGCGATATTTCAGCTTCCAACAGACAAACCTGTATGATCCAATATTACTAGGGTGTAACAGAAACAGTTTTCAGGTACTTCAATATTCCAGTCCTGTGCCTAAATTACTTCAAGGCCAGCACGTATTTAAAAACAAACTTACTTGGGTTACAGATTTATTGATCAGGAACTTGCAAAGGGAAAAATAACTTCAGTGAGAGCTAAGAAATCTCAAACATCCATTCTCTGGTTCAAGTTGCAGTGATAAGCATAATCTTAACGTGTAAATTGTTGTAATATTTAACCCCAAATTCTTCCCTTTGGAATCAAGAGCAAATTACTGAGATGACAAGATATTTGTAACACCCAATTCAAGAGTTCCCATGTTTTTTCCCCATATATTGCTTTTTTTTTTTACTTCATAGTTTTCCATTACTAGATTTTATCACCTTAGATGACAATCATTACGTGGGTTTAAAACCAGTTCAAAGAGAGGGACAGTATGGTATCCCTCAACATAAGCTGAAAATGTACAAACGGTGTCTGGCCCCGTACTCAGTAACAACAGATTCCTCATCAAAGGAGGAACATTTTTACTAAGGTACATCTTTGAACCTTAACTTTCAAATGTTTCTTCACTCTACAAGTATTTGGGCTTCACTCAAATTAAAAGGAGGCCGGAAAGAGGTGTGTGAGTTTGGTTTAATTATCTGAAGCACTACCATGCATCGTTCAGTTGAGAGTTCAGCTTCAATCATATCTGCGGTGGCACCTGTATTAAACTTAGTTTAACAGACATAAGAGCAGTAACGTCCACCAGAAACATGAGAACAATTTCCATCTTTTTCTTTTTTATTTAACCACATAAGTACATGTCAACAGTTGGCATAAACTTCATAAAAATACAGTACCTTTTTGTGCTGTAACACTAGTCACAATGTTTATATAAAGATTTTTTTCCTGCTTCCTTGAATTCAATTAACATTTTAAAAAGCAACTTCCCAAAAGCCCTTTTTGTGAGAGTTTCCTTATAGAAATTTTTGCAAAATCTATTCTGTAAAAGTTAAAAAGCTAATGCATTTTCAGCCATTCTCCCTCACCCTCTCCATAAAACAGATTTTAAAAAAATAAGTAGTCTTAGAATACTGATCAGCTGTTACACTACTACTTTTATCACAGGTTCCCATTTAATTGATACTATTACAGGCGTGACAGATACTGTTCCTATAGCATCTAATATTGCTAGATGCTATTAGGGCTAAAAAGACCAGTCGTATCAACAGACTGATGTCTGACCAAAAAAACCCAAGCCAAAACAAACCCCAAACATGAACGATACACAGAGAAACATTAGACTTTAGAGGTCTTATAACGTAGAATCACAATTCCTGTGATGCTTCCCAATGGCAATAAACATACAAAAATTCTACCAAGTCAGTTACACGACTGAAGGGAGTCCTTGCACTGGGTATCTTGGAAAGCGAGCTCTCTATTACCTATAATAATGGTGTGACATCAAGATGACAGAAAAACTGCAGAACCGGTCTAATATTGTTGGAGCAATTATACCCACGCAACTGACTATACCCATATCACAACTGGGTTCAATTTCATTTTTCTTTAATGCTGATGATAAGATTCAGGCAGGATCTAATACATGGGGAAAGAAAACAGGGCATAAATTTTGAAAGCAATTTCTTATCAAGTTAGGCGCTGAAGGTCTAGTTAAGGCAGTGAAGGATTTATTTTAGTATCTTTCTAAGGCTATGACATATTTTTCCTGAATAAAGCGTTTTCCCTTAAAAATTTCATGTATATTATGCCAGCTTATTCTGAATGCATAAGAATGCTAAAAATCCTTGGACACTGAGAAGCTAAACTATTGCTCACTGCAAATATTACCCTTATTAGTCTTCTTTTTTAATATCAATAAGATTCCAAGAACATGCACCTAAATAATGAAGTTTCAAGTCTGCCTACAAACTTTTCCGTTTCAAAAGCAAGCTTAAAAGCATGTGTTAAGCGATCCAAAATGACAAATCTTCTTAATCCTCTCAAAGAAAAAAACCCAACACCTATTTCTCTCAGACATGACTAATGAAACTACGTGACTTTTAAAGGGAATTTCTAGTATCACCTTGTCCAGAAGGGAGACGGGTAATGAAACTGATGTGAGAAATGTGATGCCAGATGCTATAGCACCATTCCTTTGTTCCTAGCTGTTAGCACCAAAGCTTTAAACAAACTCGCTTTGCTAAGACATTCTGACAATCCCATTTCACAATATCATTGGTTTTGAGAACGGAGTTACTTTCCATAGGTACTTTTAACTCTTTTTGGATCAGTGTTAAATAAAATGTGCAAACATATAATCATTTGCATAGCAAATCTCAAGGGACTGACCCTGAAATAGAAATCCAAACTGTTAGGTTTAAGATATTTCTATAATCAGAACTCACTTAAAATGGTAAAAAATAAAATACATATTTTTCCATTTTAAGTCTAGTAGAAAAGGTATTTCTGATTTAGAATTCTTATAGTTACTAGTTTAAAAAGTTGAAAGACTGATGGTTCTTTCCATTGAAATGTTATTCCTTTGGAATCTTCAAGACTCTGTAATTGCTGTTTTCAAATACTGTGATGAAATATGGCCTGGAAGCCTTGCTCATAAGGGTACATAAAGGAATTTTGCCACTATTAGCAGGATCTTCGACATCCCAAATTTCAGGCATACTGCAACCAGGCCTAGAAAACATATGAATATGGAAAGAAAAATTAAGAAATGTCATCAAAAACCATACAGCTTGCTGAACTCAGCTTTATAACCTCCCCTATGAATACTTGATTGTGCCATCTATATTTTTTTGTCTTTATACTAGAAATTTTTATCAGATTACAAAATCAATATATATAGTAGTAATTGAAAAAATAATATTGAGAATGTGTAATGTCTGCTTACATAATTACATAATTAGTAAGAACTTATTTGGAGGAGGAAGTATATAAACCAACTCAAATTATACTATATACATTACCAGGGATCCTTAAAACTTCCTATAAAATGGAGGGTGATATGCACACTCCTAACATTTCTAAAGAAAACTCAGGAAATAAAACACCTTTTTTTTAAAAAAAAAAAGTAATAACTCCTTGCTTTTTTATTAAGGCACATAACCGACATCAATTCCCTGTACAGTTATCTTTCAAAGTTAGAATTACTGAAAATTTCCTAATTTTATCAAAGATCATAGCAAAGGAATAGAACAGATTAATTTCTCTTTATTTTAAATGCAAAGAAAATAAAACAAAAAAATCCAAACTAATCATGTTCTAAAGGCCAAAAAGAGAAATTGGGGAAAAAAAAAAGCATAGCTTCTTCTTGAGGACAGCTTAAACGTGACAAAGTTTTCAGTGACCAGCAATAGTCATAATATTTTGGTGCTCAGACTATCTTTTATCTGCACCTTTGATTCATACTAGGCTTTTATTATACACACACACATCTGTTCTTGCCATCACGGAATAATCACTTGTTTCCTTTGTGAATCTCTTCTGTATTTTACACTGAGGTTTAAAAATATGTACAACACAGCTTTTCAGTTGCACACAAAAGACCACAAGGTTGCTAATGTCGGTAAAGTTAATTATTACTATCTGGAGTCACTGGACAAAAATGTATTTTGGACACTTTTAATAAAGCACAGATCAGCATTTCAAAACTGCTACTTGATATGAATCTTAGATTACATATTTGAGCAGCATATCATTCTCATGAGAAAGACAGAGACTACTCACTTTTTTCTGCTTACACACAAGGACTCTTCCAGAATGTAGTAATTCACTCCTAATTTTATCAATTCTCTTTTTACTTCCTTTGCAGGTTTTCGACTGTACATGGAATACACTATTTTAGTTCTGGCCCTTCAAAAAGAGAAATATAAAAGTTAGCTAGCAACATAGCATGAAAATGTAAGCTTTAACTTTAGACTGGACAGGAAGGCTTTTTATTTCACAAGAGAACTAGGCTAAATCAAAGTTTAAATTAATAGTGCTATTTGCTTTAATGTGATTATTTCTTCACAAATATAATGATTCCAAGAACAATGTATACAGCCCTTTGATTTTTCTGTAGCAGGAGACAACTTTGTAAGAAGATCCAGTTACTGTGAACAGAACACGTAAAGATGTCAAAGCAATGCTTTCACCATATAAAATTCAAGGCTAGAAACAGCCTTGCTTGGACTAGAGGTGTTCAGAAGAAATCAACTGCCCAGTCTCTCCACAAAAGGTCATACTCATTGTTCAGACTTTTTAAAATGCAGAGTGCAAGACCTGATGTCTGCCTATGCTGAATCAAGGAAAATCATCACTTATAAACCATGATCCTGTTTATATTACCCAGTACTATCTTCCTTTGATTGTGCAAAGCATGACATTGTTAACTCCTGTTCATTTTCTGATACTCTATTATCTCTAGCTTATTTTCCCCAAATACACCCTGTCCTATATTTCTGTAGTTAGAATAGAATCGAATCTTTCAGTCGGAAGGGGCCTACAGTGATCATCCAGTCCAACTGGATGATCAAAAGTTAAAGCCAGTTAATGCCAGACACAGAACTAAGGACATAAGGCATGTAAAATGAATCCCCTCATTTTCTCCTTTATTCCTATCTATCTGGTTGTTTTCTTGTTGTGTTTTTTTTTTTTAAACAGTTTTACCAAACTGCTAAAAAATGATGCTATGATATTAAAATTAAAAAAGGAAAATCATGGCCTTTTCAGAAAAATCAATTTCAATTTAGAAAAATATCCTGATTTTGAAAATAACAAAGTACAAAACTCAGTAATTCCATTACAAAATTTCAGTTTCAACTAGTTTTAATATTTCAATAATTGGCTACATTATCATGAAAAAAAATGGCAACCAGAGAAAGATAATAGGAATAACAAAACGGGCTATCTTGAGAAAAAGGTCAAGTCTGTCTACAGTGTCAGGAGTAACTATAATGAAGAAAGGATATAATAGTACATATTAATTCAAATTCCATGATTATATTCTGATTTTTTTATATGTAAGTTTGAAGCCGTATAATCCTTTCTGATGAACACAAATACTGAAGAAATACTGCCTGTGTTTTCAGTCTGACTAAAAAAATCAAGTTCTACAGAGTTTTAACAAATTTTACAATATAACGTGATGCCATTCCTAATGTATATTACTGACATTAAGAGAATTAATAGCAAATAAAAATAAATCCTCAACATTGAAATCTACCTTAATCCTGCATCTTCATAGTGAGGATGATTTACAATAGGACGAAGCGTAGACAATTTAACACTTGCCATTGTAGGCATTGCTCCTGCAAAAACAGCATCTGAAATACAGAATGAAAGGCATGTTTGAAATGAAGAATGAAGCAGTAAAAGCAGAGAAGCAATCTTCAAATATCTAAACAGTAATTCTGTAGAAAAACATAGAGAGGGTAGGGTACTCTTTTTGATAATGCCTTACATCAGGAGATGTGCAAATTCACTTTATTTTTTTTAAACTTTGAACTCAATATAAGTCATTAGATAACTAAACATCTAAGAATGGAGATTTAATACCTCTTATTTTTCTTGAATGGGTAGAATAACATATTCCTTATGACAACACATTCTTATTTGTCACTTCTTACACCATTGTTAAATGCGCAATAAAAACTCGGTCCACTTCAGCTTGAAAGTATTTTCCTGCTAAAAAGGTAACTACGTTGTTTCCCACTAGTTTTCTGACATTTTCACTCATTTTAGTAAAAGGACAGGTGCAACCATAGCACACATCCTTCGAATTCTCTTCTAGCAAAACCATGATCATGGACCCACATACAGGACCAGTGTCATTTAAATAAAAATCTATTTTAATTCGACTTTGCGAAAACACTTGTTGAAACATTACATCAGTGGCTAGAAACTCCAGACTGGTAGCATGGAGTCTAAAAAAAGCAAGTTTTGGGTGTTTTTCTCATTTGAGATAGCTTCTGTATGGACAAGTATATGTGACTAAACCATGGCTGTAGGATGGTCCCAAGGCAAAGCCACAGATAGCAATATCTCTTCAGTCATTCATACCAAGTTCTATAGTTACATCCCACAGTAAATGAGGAACTTCATACATTATTAAATAGTTTACCTTGTCTGGTATTGACTTTTATCCACTCTAAAAGTTCCTCCTGTGGCAAGTTGCTAAATTCTCCCATGATGTTCCACTGAGTTTGAAGGTTTGCCGATCCCTCTATTGCCATCAATGCTAAAATAGCAAAGACCAATGTTTTGGGCTGGATTTTACAGAAGAGCCATCCAAACAACTGAAATGCAAGAATCGATTAATTTCTAGACAATTCTGTAATGTTGTACGCAGCACAATTAATTTTTATTTCTCTATAAGGAACCTAACATATATTACAATAAGAAACATCTCTGCTATTGGTTCTCCACTAAATTTCAGTGAGACCTCATAAAAAGTATTCATGTTTACTGAATGTAGGGCATTATACTTGTAATTCTACCAAAAAAAGAAAATTGACTTTAATGTAGCTTTTAAAGTTGTAGTTCAAAAGTCAAATTCTGTAAGTGAAGACGATTCAATAATGCTAACTGCACTTTTATAGTATTTTATCTCCTATTTACATCAAGAGGTTCTAACTGTAGTATATAGATTAGAGATTGTACTGCAAACTTCCAAAAACATATCAGAAAAGCAGATTTTGGGGATATAAGGTTAACGCTGCTTTATATCCTACTCTTCCCTTTCTTCAACTGAAAAAGATAGCCTTTGCATTTTTTCCTAAGGATAGTTTGCTGAAGGGTCTAAGCAAATACTCGTAAGTATGTGAAACGGGTACTTAAGAAAGAAGTAGCAAATTTGCTACGTTGAAGTTTAATTTGAGCAAGAACACTTTATCTCATCCGTATCTGACGTGAACCTTAAATAAGACAAAGTGACAATTTCAAGCAAGGAAAATTAAATCTGAGTTAGGCATATTACTTTTTATTTTGAAGGCTAAAATGTTTTTAGCATGCAAGACTTCAAAACTATACTTCTGGAAAGAATTAATACACAAAAAATACGCAAGGCAATAAGCTCTAAAGAGCTGTGATAATACAGTGTAAACAGAAGTCAAACACTGTTCGGATAAAATTAATAGTCAATAAAATCTTGCAATGGCACAGAAGTGTGTAAATACAGTAAAACCCAGTGTATGTCTCCCTATGCTCAAGCTCAATACACAGCATATTAACTCCTATAATAATGCAATTGGACAAGTTGCATAAAACAAGAAGTTTGCTTTATTTGGGGAATGGGACCTGTGTAACCATATTTTTTGACCGGCAATATAATCTGGTTTATTTTTAACTGGTACACTCAGATTCAGCAATTACACACACAGAATCTGCTTTAGGACAAATATCTGGGTAAAACTATAAGTACTGAGATAGCTACAGGATTAAAAATAGACCTTACCTGTTTTGAACACAGCAAGGAAGCCATAACACATAGATGTGGTGTCAAAAACAGTTTTAGTCTCATGATTAAAATTGCTAGGACACTGTACGCCAACAGCTGCAATGCATGGTATACCAGCTGCAAAAGAAAAAAACCCAAACACACACAGAAGCATAATATTTGCATACTTTTCATTCGTGTCTTAAACATACAACTTCATTTGCAATACAGCTTAAATTATGAGCTTGTCTGAAACAGTCAAAGTAAAGACCTTCATATTTCCCATAGTGATAAGGACTTTCTGTCATCTTCTTTCTAAAGCATATGTAGTATGCTAAGGTATGGAACAACAGGAAGGATAAACATTAACAATAAAACCAAAAGGAGCTGGAGAAATGGCTAGCTATGCAAAAGATCCTGAAACATAAATGGGCAACGACATATGTAAAATTTCTTGTATAACCTCTTTACAGAAGTGAAGTGACCTTGCTATTTAAAATCTAAATTCCTAAGTATGGAATGAAAGAAGCAAATAAAATCATCCTTGGTACTCGGACAACCACAGGCAGCTTGCTTTAGTATTCTCAGAAAAGGTTAAAGAGCATCAGAGATGTCACACACCACTCCTAACTTTTCATCTATGTTACTTGTGGAAGTGCTGTGGTAAATCACAGAGGTATTTTTGCAATCACTGTTTTTATCTAACTGATTGATTACCATACTTTGAATGGCACGAGATTTCGCTCATAGCAGAAAGCACAAAAACTGCTGTTAAGAAAGTTCTCCACTGTCCTTGCTGATATAATTGCAAATAAAGAAACCACATAAGAAATCTGCCATTTAATTATATTTCATAGAATCATAGAATAGTTTGGGTTGGAAGGGACCTTTAAAGACCATCTAGTCCAAGCCCCCTGCAGTCAGCAGGGACACCTTCAACTCGATCAGGTTGCTCAGAGCCCCGTCCAACTTGACCTTGAACATTTCCAGGGATGGGGCATCTACCACCTCTCTGGGCAACCTGTCCCAGTGCCTCACCACCCTCATTGTAAAAAATTTCTTCCTTCTAGCTAGTCTAAATCAACCTTCTTTTACTTTTAAACCATCACCCCTTGTCCTATTGCAACAGGCCCCACTAAAAATTTTGTCCCCATTTTTCTTATAAGCCCCCTTTAGGTACTGGAAGGCTGCCCTAAGGTCTTCCCCCAAGCCTTCTCTTCTCCAGGCTGAACAACCCCAACTCTCTCAGTCTTTCCTCGTAGAAGAGATGTTCTATCCATTTGATCATGTTTGTGGCCCTCCTCTGGACTCACTCCAACAGGTCCATGTCCTTCCTGTGCTGAGGATTCTAGAGTCGGACACTCTACATTTTTTTGCACATGTAGAATTATTTTCATTATGGCGTATTTCAAAACAGAATTTTAACTTTATCTGTCATGTAAAACCCCAGTAAAGGAATCAATCTCCTTGAGTCTAGGTGGGGCAAATGGAAGGTCCAGTCTAATGTCAGTGTCTTTCTGTACTGCTACAGTAAAAGTCCAAGACTCCTCTCTTGCACTGTCACCCCACCATTAGCTAGCATAGTTTTTTGTTCAACATTCCAGAGTTATTCCGGTGACATACCAGATCCAATTTAAGACAAGGGAATAAAATATGCAAATACTTAGCCTCAAATAAACCACGTTATCAGCATCAGACCATTGCAACCTGTATTTCAATACTGAGTATTTGCATTAACATACAAATAAAATTGTGTGGAAAAAGAATCTTACCTCACCATGGTTAAAACGTTCCTCTCTGAATAAAAAACAGAAAATCACATTATTTTTGTACTACAGAAGCACTGGTTTTTACTTTAAAGCCACCTATAGTGGCTCTAGACAACTGAACTAATCCAGTACGCATGAGTCAGCATCGGCACAAATTTTTTTTCCCTGCTATAACAAGCTTGGAAATATATTGCAAAACAGTAACCATCCTCCTCAATCCCTTTATCTATTTGGAAATCTGAAAATTAATATTAGTAGGTTTTTTAATTACTTCCATGAATTATTTCATATATAGAACAACTTATTTAGAAAATGAAACCTCAGTAACATAAAGGAGGCAGAGCACTGGTACCAAAAGAAGAGTCAGTCATTTACTCAGGCACTACATAGACTGGTTTAGGATTCTCAGAAGGAAATTCAAATGTGAAAAGTCAAAATCATGTCTACTTGTTGTTCTCCAAAAACATCTGTGAAGACAGGATGCTGAATCCTGCTCACATCTGTTGCAAATTTGATAATGGCCATTAGACTATGGAAAGCAGGGAAATGATCAGTGATAAACTAAAAACCAAACCAAAAAAAACAACCAACAAAAACAGGAAGCAAAAAGGTATGCCAGGGAAATGATAACATTCAATTGGACAAACTGACTGCTCTTGAGCACAGCATCAGCAAAGGATGCCAAATGGCTGCGACAGGTAGAGCATGTCTTACAGATATTTAGAAAACAAAATTAATACAGTTGGGATTCCTTCCCAAAGATGAAACTCAAGTATCTTTATAACCTGGAAAAAAAAAATGGGGAGGAAAGAATTTGCATTCACTATTTATAGGAGAAAACAGGCACATAAATAAATACTGGTTTAAGAACAGAGCAGAAAAATAAATTATTAAATAGAAAATTTGGAAGTAAGAGGGTTAAGATGTCTAAAACTAAGTTCAGTAGTTAAACTTAGTTTTAGATATCCTATAAAAATACCACATATAGTACATCTGAGCCATTCAGTTACGGAACTATACATAATTTACCCTTCAAAAAGGACCAACACAATGTAGAATTCTGAATTATTTAGCATCTAGCAAATCAAGTAAACTTCCAGCAGAAAATTGAGGTTTACACTAAAAAAAGGCAATATTTACCTTTCATATTGGCCTGCCTGAGATAAGGCCCACATAAGATACTCAATTGCCTGAAGAAAACAAGAGCCAACAAAAGGTATGAATAAACTTTCAAAAGCATTCTAAAGTAGTTTCAACATTTGATAAATTAAATTACACCTGGGTCCAAGATAAAAGACATGCAATGTTTTAGCTAAAAATTCTTTTTTGAGGATGTTTAATTAGCCAGGCAGTTAGCAGTTATCCCATCTGGTCCTGTATAAGCTGTAAGTTGTTTTTACACAATTATACATAATCAAATTTACAAAAACAGTTATAAACTTCAGTTATAAACTTCAGTTTTAGTACTCACTGGCTAAGTGACAGAAATTTTTTTGGCACTTAACATCAAAGTAAGTTTTACCACTGACTCAGATTTTTGCAAAGGTCCAGTCCTATGTAAAGAGAATACAGAATTTTAAGCCAGTATTTTTGAAAGCCTGTATTTTATCTAACTGTATTGGCTTTACATGGCAAGGTTTTGGCAGCAGGGGGCTGCAGGGGTGGCTTCTGTGAAGGAGGGCTGCAGAGGTGGTTTCTGTGAGAAGAGTCCAGGGGCTACCCCCATGTCAGACAGAGCCAGTTCCAGCCAGACTCAAAACAGATCTACCACTGGCCAAAGCTGAGCCTATTAGTGACACCGGTGGTGCCTCTGTTGATAACGTGTTTAAGAAAAAGGTAAAAAACACTGTTCAGCAGCTTTAAAAGACAGCAGTGAGAAAAATGGGAGAGAAATAACCCTGAAGACACCAAAGTCAGTGAAGGACAGGGAAGAGGTGCTCCAGGCACTGGAGCAGAGATTCCCCTGTGGAGAAGACCACAGAGACAAAGGTTTTCCTCCTATAGCCCACAGAGGACCGGAGAGGAGCAGATCTCCACCCTGCAGCCTGTGGACGACCCCACGCTAGAGCAGGCAGACATGCCCTGAAGGAAGCCGCAACCCATGGAGAGCCCAGACATGAGCAAGCTCCTGGCACGAACTGCGGCTCGTGGAAAGGAACCCACACTGGAGCAAGTTTTCTGGCAGGAGCTGCAACCTGTTGGGACCTAGGCTGAAGCAGTCCACTCCTGAAGGAGTGTACCCCGTGGAAAGGACCCACGCTGGAACAGAACTGCAGCCTGAGGGAGGGACCTACTGAACCTGGGTAGGGTAGGGATAAGGGGAAGGTGGTTTTAGTTTTTTGTTTCTCACAATCCTAGTCTATTTTTAATTGACAATAAATTAAATTAATCTTCCCCAATTCAAGTCTATTTTGCTCACGACAGTAAATCAGCGAGTGATATCCCTATCCTTATCTTGACCCATGAGATTTTTCAACTCTTTTCCCCCCGCTGTCCTGATAAGGATGGAGAATGAAGCATGGCTTGGCAGGCAACTGGCAGCCAGCCGAGGTTAACCCACCACACTGCCTGCTTCCCATTTCAAAATAAATAGTGACCCCTTCAAAAAATCTAAAAAGTAAATTCAAAGTAAATGTGATTCATTAAACCAATCACTTACCCTTTGGATGATTACCCCAAAAACCACCAGAACAACTGGTAATAGCAAAGTCTTTGTGTACCTTACTGGAGTCTACAATGGAAATAAACTGTATTAATTGCTTTCCATTCACCTATAATTACTTCAATGGTCATTTTAAAGAAGACTTTATAAAGAGTTCTTCCTCAAGTAAAGTGTAAACGTAAATATTCAACAAGAACAAAGCAAGCTTAAAGAAACTCAAATTTAAACTCCACCCAGCAATCACACTACAGGTCATAATACTAGGGTCACTAGTAAATTATTCCCAGTTCTTTGGCAAGCCATCCAAAGACTAAAAGTAGATTGTATCTCATCTGAATTTGAGTACTATGGGTAACCTGTAAACATTCTAAACATGTATCTAAATACTGATGAACTAAAAAAGTCCACTAATGCCACGTTAAGAAACCTCAATGCTCTTCTGTAGTCTCAATCTACCACACAAGACCTCAGCAGCTCTCACCACGTTTTCCATATACTCAAAACCAGTTCCTGACAGCCATGTAAAATCTTAAGTTTGCAGAGCTGTAATCTTTCATTCATCCCTGAGCAAGCACTTCTTTCATTCAAGCAAGCACATTTCTTAGATCCAAAATCAAAACCTTGTTTTGTTTTTAGCTCATTTATAAGCAATAAAAGCAGTTAAATTTAGCTTAAGTTCATTAAGGTGTCTAACTGCACAAGTAAGCACTTGAACTTGTGAGGGCAGTAGGAGGTTATGGCTCTCAGATGTTTTAAGTTATAAATTAAGATAAAACAAGAAGTTCCCTCTTCCATAATAATCCATTTTGATCAAATTACCTCTTTTTCCATGAAGTCAAACTCTGCAGCACAGGTATACATTAATGTATCAAAATCCTTGTAGCCAATAAATTTAGATTTCAATATATTTCCAATATGAGCCTGGTAGAATATACAGGGAAAAAAACCCGTAGTAAGCAAAAACTGTCCTGCTTTCCACAACAAAGCAGTTTAAATGTATATGAGAAATATTTGTAATTAGAACAGAAGTTTATTCCATTTACAATATTGTTATAAGAGCACCAAAAAATCTAATTCCAGTATATTAAATGACATCTTTAAGCATAACACAGATTGGACTGACTTAAATATAAAGCAGAAAGCAGCAGAAAAAGGGTGTCTGCAACTGGGTTCAACAAGAGTACTTTTGCATACTCGTATTTTAAGATATGAATTTCCCGTCTTCTGCCCCGTGATGCACATCTGCAGATAGGTTTTTAACAGTAGAATATGATAATAAAGGGGCTGAAGTGAAGCAAGGAGCCCTAGTTATAACAAGCATTTCAAAACTGTCCTAAAAATTAGCTTCAGAGGACAGTGAACTAAGAAATCGAGTAAATAAAGATGTAGGTATTCAAAATAAACAAAGCTCTATAAATCCACTCTTAAAAACAAACACACAGAGCATTTCCTAACTTAATAGTAAAAACATCTGTCTTTTCACAAACTTCACTAAAAACATCTCAAAGTGATAATACATAATGAACGAGAAAGCAAATACGCAATCCCTCTCCCATTTCTACAAAATAAATCTTGGAATTTCAGGAGAGTATATCAGTAAGATGCTAAAATAAAAATATTAAGAATTAAACAATTTTTGAAAGACACCAACCAGATACTCAGGTAAGAGAACTTACATCATCAGCTATTCCAAACGCTAAAGAAGTTAGGTATTTCAAGGTGACTGTCCCAAACAACCAGGCACATCCTTCAATGACCTTAAAAAATATATTCAGAATGAAATAAACATGTCTCAACAAACTTTTAAAGAAACCTTTTCTTTTTTCAAAGGCTTATTAAATTTAGCTACTAGTTACAAACTCCTATGTTATCACCAGTAAGTACAGTAATTTCTAACCAATTACACTTTCCAAATTTCAGTACACTGCAGTGTTTTAAGTTTTTTTGTATTTTCTATTACAGCTGAACTAATTTTGTGCAACTGATTTCTATTATGACCGTACTGCTGCACATGAAGTTGTAGCAGAGGAGGTACCAAAGTTAACTTTAAACAGGGGCAGCCTAACTGGCAATTCCATTTTCCCACCAATAGCCTCTCCATATTATCAGGTTGTACTACTCTGGCAATTCAAAACTTTGGAGGAATTTGCTGATTTATAGTACCTTCTCAAGATAATCTCAAGTTAGAACTTAAAGGAAATATAAAGAAAGTACATACAATTGCTACTTTTAGTTACTATCATGTTTATCCCTGTACCAGAAAAATTAAATTCTTGGCAATCTAGTTTAATCTATCTAATTCTTTTAGAAAACTGGATCAACTGAATAGGACAACCTGGTTCAATATCTTGTATCTGGGACCAGCAGCAGATTCCTTCAGAGAGAATTTAACAAAATACAAAATGACCTTTATCCTAATGTAACCAGGGATTTTATGTGACAACCGGTTGCACTCAATCATCTTATTTAATGGCTGCAAATGAACCTAAATACCTAGGAGGTATCTAATCCTTTTCTGAATGCCTTTTTTTTTTTTTCTTCCACAGTATCTTTCTTCTCTCTTACAAGCTTATTGCTGCTAGCATAAGGGGCACTAAATAAACTGTAATTATATCTTACTTCTATTCACTGGCTTTGTCATATTTACCTTTATTTTACAAGATGTAGAATTCTAACCTATTTTAAAAATCTCAGCTATTTAGCGATTCTACATTAATTATCTTCATACTCTCTATACTTAAATTTGATGGTAGTACATTTTGGCATTTTGGGAAAGGCTTTTTTTTTAAGACAAATTGACTGAGACTGCATGCAATATTTATGATGCTAAGTATGAGTTTACAAAACAAAAAAAATAATTTCTGCTTTCTCTGCAGTTCCTTCTCCATGACTTCCATCATGTATTTTCCTTTTTGATACTTGCTTAGTAATGAATTGATGTGTTCAGAGAACTCTTCATAAGAATAAAAGATTTCTCTGCTGAGTGGCCAAGACCTTTTGAGAATCAATTATTTTATGTATACACTTAGGGTGATGATGGTCTTCTTTTGAAGACTTACCATTTAATCCCACTCTTTGTTTCTTACCTTCTAACATTCACACCTTATCGCATGGAGCTTATTTTCTTTTCTAGTTCCAGATACGTATCTTCCCCCCAAAGTTCCTAAATTTCAAGTGCATTACATTCACCCACACACCCTTATCTATATCCTTCAAAGAAGTCAAATACATTTGCAAGGTATGACTGCACATGCATACAGCCTTAACAACTTCATCACTATTCAAGTTTTTATTCCTTTACAGAAGTTAGACTTACTGGTCTGCAGTTCCACAAATGCCTCGGATTTCCTTTTTAAAAACTGACATGAGATTTGCCTACACTCCCATTTTCCCTGGTACTACAGCTAACTGCATTGGCAGGTTATACATGCACTGCAGTTTGAGCATTTTTTTTTTAATTCCTTTATATTCTAACTACTGTACGACAACTCCATGAATTGCATCCAGTTTTGCTAACAGGTTACCCTTCATTTAATAAGAAGGCTTGTCTTAAGCCAGGCATAGTCTTCGTAGGCTCCCATTTCAGGCATTTTACAAATTAATGTTACATCTTAAGCAGTAAGTTGCTTCTCATGTTTTCTGCAATGTTATGTTTTATTTGTCATAGTTTTGGGAGTGTCCTCCATGTTTGGACATGACATCTACTGCCCTCAAATCCCACCCACACACCCTACAGTGTTTTACTCTGACTTGCTTCCTTATGTAATTATAAGTTGTTTGCTGTTGCTACAAAAAATAGCCTAAAAAATTATATAGGACACATTTCAGTGACTAGCTAATGCAGTACCTTAATCTCCATTTCTGCAAGCACTGTTAGCCGTCTACTTGTCTTTTCTAAATTGTCCTTTAAAATAAAGGGATTTTCATACAGATCTTAAGTTTTGTAAACATGCTGAAGTTGGTATTTTAAAATTAAACGTGTTGCCTTTTGAAGGCTCTTTCAGCTTTCTGATATAAATGTATTTTTATGCCCTTTTTCCTCCTTCAGTAACATAAGACTAATTTCTGAGAATACAGACAATTTATTAAAGGGAATAGTTCAGCTATATTTCTTGATTTTCATCTATTAGAAATTAAAGCAGAAGTTATTTCTGTATTTCACTAAAACAAAAAAAAAATTGTAGTTCTTTTCTGACACTGAAAATATATGGAATTACTTACCCATATATAGACTTCTCTTCTGCTGCTTTTCAAGACTTTTGGACTCAATTCAAGAATTCCCTAATAATAAAAGTGAATGTACATTTTCAGGTAACATATAGTAACAAGATATTCCAGTACCCTGGATGAGAAGTTTTTTTTTTATTTTGGTAAGCACCTATTGTACCACACAGCTATTTATTAAAAAATCATCCATAATTAATACGACCTGAAATATGAATGAATATATAATATTGAGATTTCACCCTGCACTGGCAAAACATGTCAACAAAAACACCCTCTTACTGCATTTTGCAGTTTATATACAACTAATGGAAGACCACTCTTCTCTTTAACAAGTAAGATTCTGCATTACACAGTTCTAAGCTTCTTTAAATCACAGCCAATGGGAAACTGAATTATGTCTGCTTCCATGAATGACAAGAGACATCTGAAGCAATAAATAAATTACTGGCAGCATAATGCAAACAATTTTCAAACACGGCAACAGAGTATGGGGGGCGGGAGGAGTTACTGGTAGTTTCCTGTTTCACATTATGTTCCTCATTTTATGACACAAGGAAGACTCATTTTAAGCTAATTTGATGAACAATGTAATTAAGAAAAACTGAGAATGAACTTAAAAGCTTCCAGAAACCCAGTCCATATGTGAGACTGAGGACACTATAAGCACCCAAATAACAGACAATAAATATTTTTTCCAAAGCAGAAAACAGGCAAGAAACACAATGTATCTGTACTTACTATACAATTACAAAAGCTGCTACAAGAAACTAGAGTGGGTTTCTAACAAGCAAACAACACTACAGCTAATACCAGTAGCCAAGGCAGCTTATTGTTAGCATAAGTGAGAAATTATCACTCTTTTGCTGATGGACAAAATAAAACAAAGAAACAAAATCATTGAGATCAGTCCAACCTTCTAGGTCAGACAAAAAGAATCAGAAATGGAGATGATTTTTAGTATGCTAAACGAGATCTGTTGACGCAACCTTATCTCCTATTTCTTATGTATATAAAACCCTTAAGAAAAACTACATGAAACTGAAAGAGGTTGTTTTTCCTATTTAAGGAAAAATTAAGATAATGAATGATGAGATGATGAGTCTTCAGTGAATAACTTCACTAACATGGCAGTATGACTCAGCAGTTTCAAATAGTCTTAAACCATTGTTATATAATGTTTTTGTCATTTGTTCTGCATTTGCAGTTTCACCATCAATAAAGAAGCATTTAAAACAAACTCCTCCTTCCTTATGTTCTTGTTTTACAATTACACTGGTCAAAATTTGTGGTAAACTTTATATATTTATATCTTTATAAAAAGCAGAGAACTATAAAAAACAAGAGAACTGAGACTTAACTGAATTTCTCTTATGAAGAGGTCTCGGTGTAAAAACATGATTTTTTAAATTACTATTTACCCGTTCTCCAAATATCTTTAAGGCCTAATTTTGTTTCTCATGTGAAAGATTTCTCAACTGTCTGGTAATGTAGCAGCTTCATATTTTACATCAATACATACATAACAGTATAGCATTAGTCTTAGCATATCATATGATTTTTTCTTAAACAACTTACCCAGATAACTACTAAAGATGCAGCATAATATGATGTCAATAACATTGAATTACCAAACATCAGAATAAAACATACTACAAGAGATACCTGAAAGAGGAAAACAAAAATAATTAAATTTAAAATAGAAAAGGTAAGAATTGCCCAACTATAGAAATTATGTTGTCAACAGCTTTAAAGCTACATACTTCACAGCAAGTGCAAGCTTGATACTCAAGCTTACAGAATTGTTCTGAAAACACTGATTATAAGGACTTTATGGCAATAGTGTAGACTATTATGTTAATTTATATTTTAAAAGTACTTATAGATAAAAACATTTGATCATAGGACTAACTCATCTTATGTGATACAACACCTACATTTCTTTCAAATTATTGTATTATTTTTCTACCCTGTTTGTTATCTTTCAGAATCCTGGACAAACATAAAAACGTTGAATAAAATGTTTGTTGTCTTCTTTCTTCCCAACTGAGCAGCATATATTTAAAACATAATCACCACCAAAGTCAAGGAAGCAGAATTCTGACTGTTTGATCATATACACTTTACTGTATGAGGCTGAAAGTCAAGGCTGAAATACAAGTTTTATCTGCCATCCTGATCTCCTATTGTGCTTTCTTCTTAATGAAAGCAAGCTGAATTACATTTTCTAAACTGGAGAGCAAAATCAATGATTGATCTCCACTGTCTTCTATATGCAGGAATAAGGAAACATAATGCAGTTATTTGTAAAATACTTGTGTACTCCCCATCTCGTACAGTTAGAGCTTCATTTTCCACAGAAAAGTGAGGGGGGGGAAGCAAAAATTGAAAACACCACAAAACAATGACTGGCAGTTTACCCAGCCTCATTAAGCTTTCTCTGTAATGTAACACGATTATTTATCTATCTGAAAATAGGCTTTTTATGACACTTTGGCACCAAAACTATGATATAGCTATTGACATAAGCCAGAAGGCTTAAGTATTTCATCCTGTTTCTGTCAAAAAATTTCTACACCAAGATGCTTATCTGCAAATTTTCCTGGTAAATCTGACTGGGAACAAGCATTTGGCATCCCCAGTTTATATTAGAAATGAGCTGCATAGAACTTACTACTGCCTTTAATTTATCATTTACAGTATTTCAAAATATATTTGAAAACATACGAAATACAATTTAGTTCAAAGCTTCTTTCCTGTGGTAAACATTCTCTTTTTGCCTACTGAGTTTGCATAGTACAAATTTAACAAAAATGTATTTTTAAAGACAACCATATTTCTTCAAAAAAGTTGTTTACATCTTCCTGTATATTTAAAACTGTAATCTAGCTTCAAAGAGTAAAACTCTTGGTGGCAACACTTGATCAATATCTTAACCTCAAAAATGAAAATCAGATACGATATGCTGAAACTTACATGCCTTTTACTTATCTCCTTCCTCTGTTGACTTTCTCACCCATTTTTGAAAATAGTTTTTCCTCAGACTAATATTTTATTTTCTTTGTCCTCTTTCCTAAGTATCTCCTTAAATAGTTCAACCACAACACCTTTGCATGGTCAAGATTACAGTAGTCTTCAAAACCCAATTTTAATTGGGGTTCTTCTCCGGCAATGATAAAGAGTCTATTCTCCAACTCTGACTTACTAACATCTCATTTTTTTGTTTCTGCTAATCTACAGCATAAGATTAATGCTGCCTTTTCAACTTTTTATTGCTCATGGTCTATTACTTGGTATGCTTTCTAGTCTGCTGTTTGAGACAGTATCTTCCAGTCCATGGAACGAAGACAGACAGAAAGGAGACACAATTATTTCCACAAATCTTTTAGGTTGGTAATTTTTCTGGAGTTCAAAAATTCCTGTGCACCACAGGGATCCTAGTTTCTGACACTGTGATATAAATTTACATAAGATCAAATATTCAAATCCAGGCCCCTCCATCCCTTATTATTGCATCTTTTCAACTATCTGGCAAATAAGGAAAATACTTTAGATGAATGGCCTCTTTTGATGCTCTGACCTGTTTGAAGGGATTTAAGTTTTCAAAAAAAAGTATTACCATATGAGCAGAGAGTATCTTCTGTAATTTGCAGGAGTCAATATAACCCATAATACACACAGCAAATAGTGAAGCTATCTAGAATCAAAAGCGAAAGATAAAGTTAAAACAATTTGCAGTGGTGTACTCTTTCTAGCAGATTACACATTCGTACAAAAAAGAGGTTATTCAAACAATCCTTAACTTTATTGCTACTTTTTTTTTTCTAAGTACGTACTTAGGCATTTCATAATGGTTCTTTCAAAAAACCTATTGCGGTGCTCTGAATAACAATTATCTAACATATTCAAATATTTAAAGAAATAAGTATTCAGCTTTATAAAAATGCAAGTCACCAAAACACAGCACTAACGCATCATCTTTCATCCTCAGATGTAAAAAAAACCCAAAACCATAACCAAAAGAATTATTCATTAACCTTAACTTTTCAGCAAATTATGGGAACATTCTTAATTTGCTGCTGAGGAAAATGAGATTCACTGATTAGGCAACTTGCTAAAAGTCACATGGGAAATTAATGACATTATGAATTTAACCTGTAATTCAGATTTCAGGCCCAGCATCTTAAACAGGTTATAGTGATGAGTTTCTCACAATATTTTACAGAATTTAATGGCTTCCTCTTCTGCAGTTAGAAAACTTGCATACCACAGCATATTACTGATTGTTCAAAACTATCAACCCAAACTAAGCAACATCTGCTTCAAGACAGACAAGTGAAAAGGTAGAGACATAGATGGATTTCCATCAACAGGCTACACTTCAATCAATTTAAACATTACAAAAGTGTGTTGTATGACCATATCCTACCGCTCACATTAGCATTTACTATATTCCAACATTAGCTAAAGTTACATCAACTCTCCAAACTCTCAGACAGTAAGATTATGCCACTACTCACAGGCTCATCAAAATTAAATAGGAAATCATGCAAAATCATGCCAGATATTACATGCCATGCAAACACTGCTCCATTTGAAAAATTTGGAATAGCCTAAAGAGGTGAAAGATCAATGCCTTTTTTATTTTTGTACTTCAATATACAAAGTTTTTTCTTGTTCTGCACTTGTTCTAATGTACTGCTCTTAGGCTGGAGGCTGCTTTTAAGGGAAAAGTAAATTTTTTAGTTCTAGAAACAGAATACTGAGTGGTGTAAATCATCAACTTTTAAATTTAAGACTAGAAAAAATATTGATGTGATAAATGGTGTGAATCTTTCCTGATAGCAAGAGTGAAATCTGGCTAAAAGGAAAGCATCAGTACAGTTGTTAATTCAACGGCTGTCTATACAAAGCAGTCAATTGGCCTAGACAAGATGAAAAGGCTATTTAGAGGTGAATATGGTCTTACCTGTGTTAGAAGAACAAACTGAGCAAACTGCCAGGGAAGCATGAAAAAGATATTAGAAACACACAGTGCAATCAAGCTTCCTGTATTAATATTCGGAATCCTTGGAAAAAAGAGACAGAATAGGCATCAGTAAGCAAAGTTCCACAGGTGTTTGCATATTATTGAAAAGTACAATAGAGAATGCAATGAAAACAGTTACCTTTGTTAGCTAGCAATATTGATCAGCTACAAATAACACTGCTGAAGTATATTTAATATCCATTTTCCATCAGTTTCCAAAAACAATACTTCTGATGCTTAATGCTTCTTAACTACCTGATGAGTCACTCACTACCAAACAAGTCTTCTCCTGGCAGCATATAATATAGCAGGCCAACCTACGTCACTTGCAGTGGTGCACCTTCTTGGAACAACTCTATAGTCAGGTCACAACCACTTACATTTCAGCTAAGATGACACCTGTTCTCAGAACAGTCTGCATTTGAAAGTGACCTCACTCCCCTCTCTCACATTTCTTCCATTTTTACATTCTGCAACTTTCCTGTAGGCAATCCTAAGTGAGGCTTCAGGGCAGGAGACAATGACAAATACAGGAAACTCACCTTTAACTGAAAACAGCCCATTCTCTATGTCCGGCTGTAAGTGCTATTTATTTAATCCTGTGTTAGCCTCGAGTTCACTTCAGAAACATGTCATGTTTCAAATTTCACTAAGTGGCCTCTAACAGACAAAACCACAATAAATACTCTGCTGTAAAACCCAAACCCAACAGATTACAGCAGTCTCACCAAATTCTGTAAAATTTTCTTCAGCTTCTTTTACAAAGCCTCAAGATTACCTTCTATTGGAAGTCATGCTGAGTATGAGTCTAATGTATTAAGTAATACATTATACAAATGTGATACAAGTCATACAAATAATGGAGAATTTAAGTTCTAGTCTCTGTTTCAAAGATAGTTCCTATATCTCATTGGAATACTGCTATACATAAAACAGAGCTGCTCTTGAAGCAGGAATTTTAACTGAGAAACAGAAAGTTAAAATGTTTTATCCCCTTCTGGGAACCTCGCTCTGAAATGCTTCCATTAAATACCTATTTCTCATCAGTAAGCAAGCCCAAGTACTATTTTATGTGCCAAGCTTTGAAGAACAGGAGTGAATCTATCTAATCAAGAAGTGTCACAATTATAGGTACAGACTATACGTGCTCTGCTCATCCTAACTTAAAGTGTCATTTCCTCATTTTTTGTTTGACCTCACAATTTAGCATTAAATGCATAAGTGTCTTTCTAATATGAAATCAGCAACCACTCTACAAAACTATTTCTCAAAATATTTTTCTAGACAGCATGTATCTTTGCTTCACCTAAAAGCCACAAGTTACTGACGAGCATAAAATATTTTTGGTTTAATCATCAATAACTACAAATCAGTATGACCTAATAAAGGAAAAACTGGGGTTACCAGTAGAAAGTTCAGCTAAATCATAAATACACTGCAAATCTGATGCAATGGAGTTGGTGGAAAAGCCCTCAAGTATTAATGATCATGCTTATTCTTCAAAACAGAGGCAAGACAGTAACACAATCATGTTGCAAGCCAGAAAAAAAACACGGAAAAGCGGGGCTAATGAACTCAAGAGCATCCCTGCATTAATGTAATTAGGCTGCTCTAAATCACTGAACTAGTTAATTAGACTAGTTAATTAGTCATAGAAAACTGCAAGAACATACTAGCTTATGGGTGCCTATAGCATCCCCCGTTGCATAGCACAGGCTTATTCTAAGTGCAACCAACATACCACTCTCCAAGAGGGACAAAAGCAATTGGTGGCATATCAGCTTGTTTCTCATAGGAAGGAAGTGACATCAACCAAAAATTCTGATTTTTAGTTTAAATACGTATTTGCCAACACAGTAATTCGGATATTTATTTTAGTCATGTCTTCAGGTTGCAAAGTTTTTCCTTTTAATAAGTAATATGACTGCAGTTCTGGTGCAGCGTCTGCAATTTAACAGCCACAGGAAAGTTTCTATGTTAAAGACATCATTGCCACAGCACAGAGTCACTTAAATAAGTATTTAAATAAACGTCCTGTGACATTCAATTTTTTAAATCACTGTAAAGAGCTAAGTATAAATTGAAAGGTACCTGAGAATGTAGGTCAAAAACAACATCTGAAGCACAAGGAATGGGTATGAGAAACTTTCACGAAGAGGTGGAGTCCACATGACGCGAGTGCACTAAAAATAAGAACTGGGTTAGATGATAACATTTGCTGCTACATTTCCATAAAACAATGCCTTTATATTTCAAAATGAATGACCACAGATACTTCAATAAAGCAAAACCCAAGCTACATGAGATTTTACTCAGAAACTTACAAAAAAAAAAAAAACCAACCACACAAGCCAGGAAGCAGAAAGGAAGAGGAAAAAGGAGGTGGCTTCCAGACTTGAGGTCTATGATGCATTGTTTAATTAAAATAGATCACTGCTTTTCCAAAATTAAATGTGGCAGCTACAAAACATCCAAGAAAAAAGCCAGGACAGCAGCTGCCTGTCCCTGCTTCTGCTGAAATTAACAACTCATTCAGGTCATTAAAATTATTCTCAAATTAAGACAGTGACTTGCCACACTTAGATGGAGAAAGTGTGTGGGGAGAAGATCTGAAGAAGAAAGCAACATACTCTTCGTTATGCTAGAATTGTCTAGGTTATAAGCATTTCACATTTCTACTAGCAACAGCATAGGAAGTATAAAATCTAAAGCTGCCCTCCAAAACAGGCCAGTAAAATCAAACACACAAAATTAAGCTCTTGCAGAGCTTATACTAACATATATTTCGCTTTTTAACCCTAATAAAGCAAATCATAATACAATGAAGTCAACTGAATAGCTTTTTCATTAATTTCTTGGGGTTCATGTGAAATGGCTCAGCTATAACTGTCATCTCCAGTGTTTATATTCAGCTCTTTATAAAGTGCTTGCAGATGGCACTAACCATCAAAAAAATAATTACAACTTTACAGGACAACTTTGACATACAAACAAATGGGTTCAAAATGGCTATCAATAGATCTGCACTAAAAAATGGAAGTTCTTTACAACTACAGGACAAAAATGTAGTTCACCTTAACATAGACCATAATGAATCTATGACAGCTTATAGGATGCTGATGCCAGGATGTTCCTTCTCTTTTGTTTCCTGCAATCTTAAAACCATTGTTTAAAATACTGTTCTACCAAAGAAGTTACTAGAATCAACATTATACAATTCCTTGCTTACTGTCTTGCTATTTCACAAATATGTTAAATTAATAGTGTAAAATAAATGCGAAGTACAGAAGCCCACCACATTAAACAGTCCTTGCTGTCTAAAAGTACTCTAAAAGCTGCACCCTGATTACCATTAAAATAAACCTTTCCTAAATCTATATACTAATGTGCTGCCTTCAGCTGACTGTGCAGATGTGATTAGTTAAAATTATTTTTATTAGCAATAAATATAATCACGATTATTCTAAAACAGTGTAGTCTTTTTGATTATTTTTCAAGACTACAGCAACATTTATTTACCAAATCTTTTGATACTGGAGGAGATAAAGACAGCAAAGAAATGATGTGCACATACAACCATAAAAAGAAATCACTACCTCAAAAGTGGATTGACTAATGTAGCCCATGCTATTTTTCTATATTTGGAATGTAATACTAAATTCAATCATCTGTGGGTCATTTATCAAGGCTGTAAACTAACTTTGCTGCAGGTATAAATACATCAGATCTGTCTAAGCTTGAAATCATTAAAACACAGTAGCACAAGCACAGCACAAAAAAAAAAATACTGCCTTAGGATCACCAGCTCATCACCAGAAGGCTAATCACTTTTACATAGCATTAGATCTGAGATACCAAGACTTGCAGATCAGGCTTACTCATGTAGCTCAGTCCTATCCTTCCAGAAAAGAAAAGCAAATTTTTAGCAACTGGCCTAGCTGCACTGTATGTACTGTTGAACCACATGTAAGATGACTTCCACAGAATCAAAGGCATATCAAAGAGTTAAATAAAAGTTTTTTTTATACACACATGTGCATGCACACCCCTTGCATGTGATTCAACAGAACGCACAGTGAAGCCAGACCACCTACATCCACGTAACTACATACATTACCGTAAGTCTATATACACAACAATATCAAACGATTCTGACTTACTTCATTAGGTACAGCACAAACACAAAGAGCCAGCTGAGATCTAACACTGCATCTCTGCAACTAAGTCCTATTGCTCTCCAGAAATCCATACAGCTGAGTCTGATCAGGGTCACCCTACTTACGCTCTACCTAAGCCCAGACTACATCTGTGTAGAGCTACACAGACCTAATTTCAGGCCATTCTGCAAAAATACACATATTATCTGTGTTCTTCCCTCAAGTCAGGTCACCCAGTGCAAGGGATAAGCTCTCCTACAGAGTGTCCTACAGATAGGAGAACTGCCTGTGCCATAGTGAAATAAATGCTTCTTTTCAAAGGTAGTACTAGCAATAATAAAGTTTTCAACTTGCTCCTTTCTGAAGTTACACTTTATCAGCTAGCAAAGGATAAAACATTCACTTCACTTCAGAATGCCATTCAGAAGAATGGAAATCCCTACAAAACTTTGTATTTACTCTCTTACAGCACCAAAAAATTGCGAAACTCTAATGTTCACCTGGTCTGGACCCCAGGCAGTTAATATCCATGGGTGAAAATTCTTCGTAGAAGATACTTAGAGAAAAACATTTCAAATGAAACTTAAAAATAAAACAGCTATTTCAAACAGATTTTTGTTTTATAAGAAAACTGTCAAAGCTTACTACGACTAGAGCATCTTTGATTCTGTCATGTGCAACCACATGCTTACTACTCAGACTTTTCTATCAAGTTTAGCTCAGTAAAATAAGAAAACAAAACATAACTTTAACCCTTAACAAAATCATAAGGTAGCTAGTTTCCATATAGAAAATCTTTACAGTAGAGCTGCATTTTAAGCAAATGCTTATATGTATACATAAAATGAACATTAAAAAAAACCAGAAATACTGCCCAAGGATATCAGAATAAAAGCCATAAGTTTTCTTCCAAAGTATGAAACAATGACAAGAACAGCATTAGCTGGGGACACAGGCAAATGTTCTAAGTGACAGTTTCTTTCTTTTTCTCCTGGAATGCAGCTTACTAAAGAAGTTTAGCATTGGAATTCTCTATACACATATACTGTTTCTAAATTCTGTGTATCCTGACTGTAGTATATCTGTGCTACAGAGGCTTCCTTGCTTTTTTTTTGTGTGTGTGTATTCATGAATCTCCAGTAAAATACACAGCAATTTAAAGAAAACTTCCTACACTTCTGAAGCTTATTTGTGTGGTACATGTAGCTCAGTTATGTCTGGAATGGGCAGAAAAATAGAATATTTTGATGTTTTGAAACTTGAAGTCATTGTGCTACTAAGATTTCAACCTCAGGACCATTTTACAATATATTTCCTTTCTGATTTTTTTTTTCCCAACATCTAAGGTGACACATTGGACTGTGCTATACATTTTCAAATCATAGCCTGTTTTGCTTTCAATGATGTCTTATTCCCTTTAAATTCATCCCCTAATAGATAAGCAACATCACTATCTTTACTGAAATGAGAATTAGCTTAAAGTTAAAAAAAAAAAAAAGGCAGGGTGGTGGTGGTTGAGAGGGAGACCTACCTCTCCATGGTTGAAAAAGAAACACATCACGGTAACAAGGCCTCCTAGACGGCTCCCACTGTGAAAAGAACAGGAAAAATTGGTACAACAGAATCTCGTAACAGTCAGTGCTGCTTAAAAAACGTGAAGCAGCACTTATGTACAGCTAAGTTTAGTGGGGGTGGGGAATGCTTTCAAGCATCAAGGGAAAGCAATATACAGCATACATACAATATTAAAATACTAGTTAGTCAGCTAATGTTTATTTCAGAGCAGACCACTCTTCATGTATCAGCTCTTTTCTGTAGAAGACCAATTTTAATGTAAATAACTTGGAAAACAGTTATTTCACTCCTCACAAATTTTGGTTTAGATCATTACATCTAGTGCTTCATCCGCTGAACCCAGAGATTGGTCTTGAGAAGTTTCAAACTTTTTTTTTTTTTCTTTTTTAAAACACCAGGCAACATAAATGGAGTATTTCTTCCCTAAGATATGGAGCAGAAAACTTTAGAACTTGCATTCTCAATCACCCAACAGCGAATTTTGGTCTGAATCTAAGATTAAGTTAGGGTAATCAAATCAAGCACGTTTAAGGGTTAAGGATATCAACTGAGTGCTAAAACAATCTCCAGGAATTCTGCATTCTTGCATATAAAGCTCAACATTTCATTCCACAAATTCTAAAAGCATCAACACTGAAACTCAAAATGACTAAAAGAATGTACTTAATATTTAAAAATGTTAGTCTTAGAAACAAAGCAAACTAGAAATTTGCAAAAAAACACCCGAAACCAGAAACAAAATTCAAGGTCTATGCTAAAGGTTAACGTTGTAATAAAGCCTTAAAGTCTACCATACAGAAGTCTTAATTGTATTATGAACACTTTAGAGCTATCAGCCTCTGTAAAGGATCACTACTTTACCACATGAGAAAAGATCAGTAAACAGGGGAAAAGATCAGAATAGGGAAATGCACCTTGTCAGTATCTTTTCCAGAAAAGGAACTGAACAGAGCCTATTTCACAGAGGGTTATGTGTAGTGTTGAGTTAGACTGGGTAACTTCTAACGGTGCAATGCTATCATGTAGAAGATACATTAGTTAAGCCTTTCTACGCCAATATAAAAGATAAAGGATAACTCTTTCCACTGAAACTCCCATCCCATACCACAATTGGTGAAGTACATGCCCTTTGGTTGGAACCTACTTCTTCCACGTTTAATACAGAATAATCTAAATTTAATAAATAATCAGCAATTTTTAAAAGAACTGCAGATGACCTGAACAGTTACACTTTGTCCAGTAGAGTCAGCTCTGGAATACTGAAAGAACTAGGCTTTTGACCCCCTGGGTACAATAAGCTGAAGCTTAAAGTCATCTGGGAAAATGCTGTAATTCATTGTTGATCAACATGCAAGAAACAAAATACTGAAAAAGTACTGTCAGAAGGAGATAGGGGAAATTTACTGGTAGTTCCTCAAGACGCAGTATTTGACAATCAGCCTAAGCATTCTGTCCCGTGACTACAAGAATCGAGAGGCAGGGAAGGTTGGGGGAAGGTAGAACCTTACAATTGCATAAACTACTTATCATCCAATTGCCATTCCTTTGTCCATTAAAAAAAACAACCAAACAAACAAAAAAACCCCACAAAACTAAAAAGTGTCACGAGTTCTCACCACATTGCTCCAGTTACGTTAACAGAGAATGCTCCAGAGCTTGAGACTAACTTGCATCATATAAGAAGATTCCAAAGTGCATTTCCGTAACCACAGACCATACACAGAGTGCTAGGGCAGGAACATACTATGTCTGGCAATCTTCTAACCTTATCAGGAAATTGGTTAAGGGAGCTAAACTGCAAAAACTAGTCCTACAACAAAAAACTAGTCCTATAAAAGCAACTAGCCTTCTGCTAGCTTAACTCTTTGAACAAGCTCATTATAGAGTACAGCAAGCACAGATGTGAGAACGCATGCTAGCTTGGAAAATAATGATAAGAAAGTGGTCTTCCACTATCCTATCACCTTCCACCACTAGTCAAAGTTGCAGAGAGACTAAAAGCAAACTAAGGCTGAAATAAGAAGATTACACGTTCTATGAATCTATAAGGAGACAAAAAACCCCTAGAAAAAACAATTATGTAAGACTGAGATGATTACTGCTAACAAATTCAGGAATGAAAAGACAGAAAATATTAGATGATGGTTTCCCACCATCAAATGAGTCAGGCTATGAAAAACCCTTAGCAGAAACAAATCAGCTTCACGAAGGAGACTTACGCCAATTCACAAGATTACCAACTGCAATGTAGTAGAATTGCATTACTCCATATTCAGTGCCTTTTAATTTTTCACATCTTACGGAAAAGCCTAAATATTCTGGCTTGCTTTAACTAAGAGGAACCTTGGAACAGCCATAATGACTAAGCAGTCATCTAACTATGAAGATTCTTCAGAACAAATAAATAAATAAGATCAAAATCCTACCTGCAGGAAACTTCATAGTTGCTTGGTACCTTTCATAACCCCAGATAGCTAGTGGCTTACATCTTGAAAGAACTGCATTTATATTCTAGTCATCTTGACTACCCGCATTGCAGATCATTTATATTAAAAACTGAATTACTATCAATACCTGATAGTTATTTACATTCAACACAGCCCAAGACTAAGGAAACTACTGAGAAATGAAGATCTTACTGATTTTTCAATTACATTAATATATAAAATGTGGGTTGCCATACACCTCCCTTAAGAGAAAAATGACATGTTAATGACATGAATATTCAAAGTTGATCTACTTCCTCAAAACATGAGACATTAATTTCCTATGTTAAGGGGTACAAACATAGACGCTTTACCCCCAAACACCTAATAGTCGCACTAGGCAACTTCCTCTGTCAGCTCCTGCCATGCACTATTCTTCATTTCAACTACTAGCACATGCTTCAGAGAGAGTAGACAAAAAACCAAGACAGTGGAGCCAGGGAATGAGGGGGAAAACAATCACATCTCTCACAGGCAAATGCAGCAGCCTTTTGCTTTTTTGCAAAACTCTCAAATAAAAATAGAGGGAAACAGAAAAATATTTCCACTTCTGTTTTTCTACTGAATGCGGAGCCTATTTTTGTACGAAAGTGTATTACAGTTCCTGAAAGTAAAGGATACTGAAAACAGAAATTCATAGAAAAAGGGAAGTATATACATATCTCCAAAACAATGCATTATCTCAAAAAATATTTTGCCTTCTCAGTAAAGTTAAAATTGAAAGACATGCAATACGACTTGAGGCAAAGCATTGGGAAAATTCCAATCTTGGTTAAAAGTATACTGTCATTCAACTTTTGTTTAAAAATGAGTTACACTGGTAACTCTAAGAGCAGAAACCGGTCAAAAGCCATTTGGAACCTGTAGAGCATTTAGTTTTATCCACAACCCAGTGGTATCAATGAGATATCACTTCACTGAAATTTTCCACATTTTCTGGCATCATCATTTATTTTAAGCAAAAAGCATCTCTGTTCTAGTAATTTTTTAGTGACAATATATATGTAATAAAAAACACTACTACTGTACAAACAAATAAGCAATATCCCATAAAAATATTTAAGCATTCACTTTTTCAAATTTTGTATAAAAACTGACAGCTAGTACCAACTAAATAGCTCAGTTTCGACTGCCTTACCTGAGGTATGTACCATATATGAAGAACAGTGACATCATTAATCCATTCAAAAGAAAAATCACAGCAACATAAAAGGACGCAGGGTCTCCCAACCCTAACAAACAAACAGTTAACATATGTTGTTAAATACAGAAGAAAGATCATATTGCTTATAAACCACCATACAATCAGTATCAATCACTATCATACAGCACACAGCATTCTACCTTAATATATCTACAGAAAGAGACAACAACAAAAAGTTAATGTCACCAAGGTCATTGTGGAGATTCAATCCAAAGACTACACTTTGGGGGGAGCTGAGGGGGGGGGGAAAGACGGGCTGACACTGGGGCATTCAGCAACCAAACAAGCCAAGGGGGAAGCATTAACTGTGAAGAAGAAACCTGCAATGTATAGAAGGCATAAGCATCACTAAGAACATTCTCTACAGACTACGTTTTGAATTCAGAGAGCTTTTTAGGAACAGGTTTGTACTCCCTATACTCTCACTTCCCAGCTCTTGCAGGAGTAAATCCACCTTTAAACATATCACACACAATGCTCTTTGCTTTCTTGGTTTCGTTAGAAGCCAAGAGATTTTCCAATAATGCAAGTCTTTCAATTTATTCATTCACAAACACTTCTGTGTTCACACTTCTGTTGTTAGTCTCTTTCCCATTACTTCTTTAAACCCTCCTGGCTCTAATCATTTCAGCAGTACAGCATAAAAAGCCTTATTCATTATAGAGAAGATAGCAAAACTTCATAGTTTTGTATGCAGAAATGATTATCCAACATTGCTGAAAATACAGCAAGACACTTCTCTAAAGTAAGGTGATGATACGCTCAAACAAGGTAGTCTCAATAGTTGGTTTGTGTTGGTTTGGTTTTGTTTTTACTAAAAACAGGAATGAAAAGTTATACATTTATTCACTGTTTATTGCTTCTGACAAAATTAGAGAAAGTGAATCATTCAGGCTCTGAAGAGAGGTCTTACGGCCTTTGTGCAAAGGAAAAATACTAATTTGTCACCACACAAAGTCATTTTAAATGATAAAACGAAAAAACCTCACAAGCTACCATCTATCATTCAGCTTTAACAAACTGTAGAATACCTCAAAAGCACTTCTCAGCAAGGTATTTTTATCACATAATACTTACTTGACAATACTTCAAATATGGAGAAAAAAACACTCAAAAAAGTGGCACCATCCAAGCTTTGGTATCAAAATCAAGGTGTAAGATTGAAAGTCTTATGCTGAATAGTAGGCCACAAGAAGAAGAGGATTCTTCCCAGCAGAATCACTACATAAGATTTGTCCAAAAGGGAGCCTTGTGGTTACCTTTTTTCCCTTCCTCCCCACTCCTGAAGTTTTAGTTAGGGAAGGGAATATAGAGGGTAAGTTTTTGAAATGTAGGAACTTAGAATGTATTGGGGATTCTAGAGAAGCTACAAAAATTGAATACATGTACAGTGGCCTCCAATTATATTTAGGGCATCTTGGTCTTCCTAACAGTCCAACATTATGAACGCTCAGACCACAGCTGTGAAGTTTTGAAGTGCAGTATAGGAATTCAATCTAGGTAGGAGGACCTATCTAACAAGGAAAGCCCACATTCTCACTCCTGGTGTTCTTAAAAGTATCTTTTTTTCATGCTTCTCACTTATGTTGTGAATCTGCCAAAAACACAGGCTTAGCCAAATGAAAGCATGTCAGCAATAAAGACACAGGAGTGTTTATTACTTCTGAAATAGGTAAAGCCACAAGTATTTGCTTCTAGGAAGAAACTAGAATACAACACAACTCACCCTCACAGCTTTCAACAGGACTAAGCCCTTTCCCTCTGTTTACAGTCCAACATGTCTTTGTTGGTACACCAAGGAAATCCATAGTGGCAGTATATATGCGGTACCAGCTGGCCAGGACCACCTAGGTGGAAAACAGGATTTAAAGTTTCTGAAAAGGAACTTCAAGATTAGCTCTATGCCCAAGGTCAGCTCTCATGACAACTGGCCCTCACTCAGGATTCTTTTTAAACTCAGAATTTATCTCATTTTTCTCAAAACTTAGCATTTTTGACCATAATTTCCTAAAGGCATCCAACATAGACCAAGTGTTCATTAATAGACTAAAATTATCCCTGCTTTAGAACAGAAATAATTTCACGCATCAAACTGCAGTATTTGAAAAAATTATGTATTTCATCACCGTCTGGAAGGTTCCCCATTTAACTATCTTTGTTTATCAGCTATTAAAATCTCAGATTTTGTTGACAGAGGACAGTTAGCTAAATTAAATCCATTAAAACCAATTAATTTTTTTTCCACCTGGCAAGAATATTAATGGACTAAATCTTCAGGGTTTTTACTCAGATGAACTTTGATAGGTTAAATTTAAGCATGCATTAGAAAAGGCTTCAAGATGCAATGTAAGACAGCATTTCCACTTTCCATGCAAAGGTCATCATGTTCTTATAACAACCACCAAATTAAATCAACATCTGACACAGAAAACATCAGTACTTTACACACAGCAAAATGATGACTCATCTCACAGCAAAGTCACTTGTTAACGTTACCAAGTTATTCTGTCAGGATATGACTGACTTTTTACAGAGTTCATAAATGAGTAATGTGGCCATTCCAGTTGAGCTGCCTTAAAAGTTATAACCCAGGGGTTCCCAGACTGAAAATATGTTTCACCACTGCAGTATTAGCTATGTCAGACCCGTGTCACAGAAAATATGAACAAGAGGGACGATTCTCTCTTGTTTCCCTATTCTTTCCCCAATTAATAAAACTCTTTATGTCACTTCTATCTTCAAGAAAGGCAAGAAGGAAACACACAGAATCACACCTTGATCTCTGAGAATGTGATGGAGTAAATCTTCCTGAAAACCACTTCCAAGCATACTAAAGACAAAAAAGTGACTGGAAGCAGTCACCATGGATTTACAAAGGGGAAATCAGCCTGCCCAACTTCATAACCTTCTGAGATTACTGCCTTGGTAGAAGAGGGGACAGTTGTGGATGTGTTTTTTTTTTTAATCTGGTACCAATTCTGTTCTACGTCTTAAGACTAGATGACGGCACAAGAGAATATCCTCAGCAAGTTTGCATGTGATACAAAATTGGAATGAGTGGTTGATGCTTGTGCTGCCATTCAGAGGGACCTCAACAGGCTAGAGAAATGGGCCAACAGGAATCTCACAAAAGGGAAATGCAAAGTCCTGCACCGGGGAGGACCAACACCATGTACCAGTACAAACTGGAGCTGACCAGCTAGAAAGCAGTTTTGCAGAAAAGGACCTCTGAGTCTTGGTGGACAACTTGCACTTGAGTCAGTGATAAGCCCTTGTTGCAAAGAAAGCCACACGTATCCTCATTTGTATGAGGACAAGAGATAATCCTTCCCCTCTACTCAGCACTGCTAAGACCATATCTCCAGTGCTGAGTCCAGTTCTGGGCTGCCCAAGACAAGAAGGACATAAAGATGACTGAGACAGACTCTTTTCGGTTGACAAGAAAAAAGACAATGAGCACAAATTGAAATACAGGCAATTCTACTTATACATAGGAAAAAAATTTCTCACTTTGAGGGTGGTCAGACACTGGAACAGGTTGCCTAGAGGCGGAGATATTCAAAACAAAACCAGAGATGGCCCTGAGCAACATGCTGTATTTCACCCTGCTTCGAACAGACTGTTGAGACTAGATGATCTGCAGACATCCCTTCCAACCTCAGCTGTTGTGCGATTCTATAATTTGTTAATTTTTAACACCAGGGCTCCAATCATCATGGCTTGCTTCATCTGTGGCCTTTACACTCTCACAATCTAAATCTTACATATTTAAAATACAACTACATCTTTCTAGATCGAGACTCCCTGCCTCAATATTGTGTCCTGCAAAGTACATTATCCTGAATGCCTGGAGGCTTTCTGAACATCTGTGCCCTTGCACTTCTAACTGTGCATGTGTGCATACATGAACCAGACATCTGCCCCATCTCCAGATAGGCAAGAACAGGACTGAGGAATCAAATCCAAACCTCTCCTCTTATCACCTGAATGTGGTTTGTACACTGCCAACAGAATGCATATGGCAGCTTAGAGACATCTGTCTAGCATATTTGCATCACCAGCCCTGAAGCTGAAATTACTCTAACAAAATATCTGAACCAATGTTGCACGAATAAAAAGGTTAAGTTAACAAATTAATAACTTTTCTGTCACAAGCACTTGTGTCTGCTGCAGATGTTACCACACACGAATATTCCCTAAGAGGTACCAGGTTAGGTACTTCACGCAAAACACAGAAACATTTTTTGCCAAAAGCTACTTTACATGAAACAGTTAACATGGGCATAAAAATGGAAGCAAATCAGTAGTACAGAGCACAACGGCGTTTTTTTAATTCCTACTGTTCCATATCAGATGAGGTAGTAAATGCAAAACTTGGAAAACAAAAGACTAACTCTCAGAGCCAGGAGATCTCTGTGGGCCGAGCCAGTCCTTTGCTGTAAAAGAACTTGCAGAAAAGTAAATCCCTTTTACTAGTTGCCTCTGAGTAAGCATTTTAACTTCAACTACATGGGTCTTTGCAACACTCATTACTCCAACTCAAATTTCCATCATCACCGCCACATACAGAAATATCAACTGTTCTGTATCAACGAACAGTCAGAGAGTAAACTTAATGCATTATCTCTCTGCCATTTGGCATCACGGATCAGATGAAAACACCACTACAACTACTGGAACAGTCTGACTATGCAGCAAATACCTGGAAAATCAAGACTTTATTAGGACTATAATATCACACAACTACAAAGACTGACTTGTTGCTTTTGACAGATTTTTTTTTTTTTACTGCTTATATTCATAATTTACACAGGCGATGTAGCAAAGGTGAAGTGAGTCCATAGCAATTCTTTTCCTTCTTTTGAAGTTTTTATGGCTAGTACCAGCTGAATATGCAAGTGAAGTATTCTACTTTTCTTAATGGGTTGAACAACCTGTTTTGTAACTGGATTTCAAGGCTATTTTTGATGCTATTAATTTTGAAATCCATTAAACAAACAAACATTTTATTAAAATTCAGCCTTAATGCTACTATTGGGCTTAAAGAGCTGGAAAGATCCTAAAATATCAAACAGGAAATGAAACACTTGCAGAAAACATGACTGGATACTGAGTATCAGAAGGAAAAATTTCACTGCCGACAAGCAAATCCACAAGCGTCTTCCCACCACCCAGCCTTACTATAATCCTAAGTAAAATCAGAGAAATTTGGAGAACATACTTCAAATGTCAAGTTGCACCAATTGACATTTTTATAGATGTCATTATGTGGAAACACGAGTACTCCAGAAATGCACTTTTTAAAAAAAACTATTTACAGGAAGGCTAGACATCAAGCAGTACATGACTGAAAGGAGCAGAGGAGACTATTTGTCTGCTTTGCATGCCCACACAGGCACAGAAAAGATGAATGAATTCATACCTTATCACCAAGTTCTATGAGCCAGTATGATCCTAGAAAACTCTGAATGAACAGACAAGCCTACACATTTTGCACAGTAATCTACCTAATCTTCCTACAGAACATCAGCCACTGTATCAGATTGCTCTTGTTTTGATTTCATCATCTAATTTACTGATGATTCTCTGAGGGCAAGTTCATCTGACCTGTTACCTTTGATTTTTGCAAGTCAGACTATAGCTGAGGTCAATAAATCTTTCTCAGCTAAAGAAAATAACTTCACAGTATTCAAATAAAGCACATGTTCCAAATGTTACATTTCTAGAACTGCAATCCCAAAACCCCAAATGAGCCTAAAACCAGTGACAAGGTAACAAAAAGCACTCATCTACAGCATTTAGTACTTCCAGAGCAAGGAATAAAGAAGCAAACAAAACCACCGCATGCAAGCTGTATAAATACATGCATGCCGAGAACTCTTACACATATAGTTCCAAAAGCAGCTCTGCTCTGACAGAGCAGGAGAATGAGTATAAATGCTAGTACCCAACAATTACAGCCATTATTAGTCCTTGTTTCTCCAAAAAAATAAGCTGTTGCTGACACATGGAGTTACAGAAATGTACATTAACCAAAGGAGTCTTCCCTTTGCAAAGTGTCTTGAGACACACTGGCAAAACCGTAAGAGAGAGAAAATGAAATATTTTTGTATTTAAAGACACATTCTTTTTAGTGACAAAAAAGTATAGTAGGAACATAATCTAACCAGGTAACAAGTCTAACATCAAGTATGTACAAAACAACAGCAGTCAGCCTTCTACAGAGGAATTTCTGCAACATGTAAGTGAACTATTACCATTCACAGATTTTAGGGCCACAGTGAACTGTGACGTGTTAGTTCATTGTCCTACATACAAAATGCAAGCCAAAATAACCTCTTAGTACCTGTATCACTGCAGGTATTATTGTCACATACTACTGATACTTCAGACATCATATTTCCTGAAGTACACAGTGTCAGCAACTTACTTGTTTTCAGTGAAAAGAACAAAGAGAAGTAGTATAGAGTTGGATTGCAACTTTAGGGCACAAAATACTAAGCTCTAGAAAGCATTCACATTTGACTGGACATGCCTGAAGTCTGAGAATTGATCACAATGTATGAAGTAACCTTCTCATTTTAAATCTGGAACTAAATTACGGTATTTAAGCAACACTTTGTTAGTCACTGTATCTTTACAATCATATTTTCCAGAGTAACATTTCTTACAAATTTGTAGTCAAATCTAAAGAAATCAAAGATTTATCAGAAGATATTATTTTTAAAACACAGCTCACCTCTGGGTAAAGATTGAACCTTTGTAAGGTGTTAATCACTAAAGGATATTCAGTTAGTCTGTCATTCATAATTGCCCATACTCCATTCCAAAACGATGGTGCCTCAATAATGATCTTGAAGTAGGAATAATAAAGACCCTACAGGAGAGCAGAATCATTATTTATGATTAAAGAGGTCACTTCCGCTTCATGAACTGCCATATACAAGCTTCGTTTTTAAACCAAATTTTGTACTATAACAAATAGGACAAAAGTATTCAAGACGACTATCCAGTTTTTCAGCTCTCTTCTATTAGTGCCACTGAGACAGGCAACGTGGGTTTCCTTCCACTTTGTTTCATAGCACATCTGGAAATCTCCCATTTGGGCTCGTAACTATCCACTAACACAGTATTTCATAATTCTCAAAATAAAAGCAGCCAAAAGGTGTACACGTATGCAAACATTTATTAATTAAAAAAAAAAATATTTTAAAAAAGTGCTGCATAACAAGACTACGATTGAAAGTAAGCTACAAGGTACTTCTATAGTTCTGTATTTTAGGTCCTCTAGAATCATATTTTTAAATTATATTTTAAGTGAACTGTGAAGAGATATGTTCATAGTGATCAGCTGCAAGACACACAAATACTCTGCATATAAAAGTGTAATGCACATTAGTTGCAAGATATCAACATATTTACTTATCCAGAAGGTATTAAGAAATTTTGGAAAGCTCACAATCACAAGTTTACAGACAAAAGTTTTCCAATCACTGAACTGTTACTGAAACATAATCTAACCATTTCCGTGCGAAAAGCCATTTCTCTTTCTAGCGTTGACAGGTGAGAAAAGTGACGGTCATTTTCAAAAAGAGTTGTTATGTGATACCTGTTAAAAAATAATAATTATTAAAACTGAATAAAGAGTTTTAGCACCTCTACTAAGTCATACATACCAAGAAACAGCTGCTAAAACATTCAATGAAGACCCAAAGCTTACTTACAAGCTGTTATTTTAATTTACTCATATTCTACCAACATTCTCCTCTATTAAGATTATTTTAAATGGATAAAATAGAATTTAACAAATGCTCTATGGGTTCCTATTATGGAATTAGTTATAATACTCTAATGCATTTTAACTTCAGTGCAGACACTTAAGGATCAAAAGTTTAACACTATTAAAACTATCAAGTCTACATATCAGGAAAGAAAATTCAAGTATCTGACAAATGCAAAGAACCACAGATTAAAAACTGATGAAAATAATGGTGCACATAAGTAGTTTATGTTTCTTCCACAAAAATCTTTCCTGACTTGTATTTTAACACGGTTATCTGCCATTATATATAGATGCGCTTACTGTCAAAAGCGTATTTAAATAAAGGTGCAACCATAGAAAAAAATAATCCAGGAACAATGCAAATATTTTTGAGGGCAAAACTTGCAATTTCCAAGAGGAGCTTCATCTCCAGAAAGGATGGAAAAAGAAAGAAACAGAGCAGTGCACACGACTCTGCTTTTGAATAGGAATTTGCAAGAAACAAACTACTAAAAATCAATAGGTCTTTTTGAGCTAGGAAACAAAAAAAGAGTGGCAGAAGTTGTTACTTTTTATCTCTGCAAAAGCAGCTGGTGAAAATCACTACAGAAGCCATTCTATTTCAAGTCTACACTACAAAAAAGAAGGGTGAGTATTAGGATGGAAGCTGAAACACAAGTATCACATTGACAAGAAAGAGCTGAAAGGCCATTCTTCTGTACACAAAGAAAACATTGGCCAGACTTGTCTGAAGAGGTTAGAGAAAACACGATGCAAGACTAAGAAATTAAAACAGAATCTAAATAAGCAGAACATAGGAGAAAGTTGAAAGGATTTACCTGGACTTTCAAAATCCACTGAGAGTAAAAAGCTCTATGAGTGGAAATGCGCCTGAATTTGTATAGCTAAGCAACAATTTTCCACCTGGAAAGCAGGCTTCACTCTTCACTGAACAGGCTCAAGAAACCTTTCATGTCAGCTTCACAAGAATGGAATTATTCATCTTAGAGACAACAATTTGGTTTTGAGAGGAAAGACCTAAATATAAATTATCCCAATAGCTTGTCTAAATATAAGTGATATTTTTATTATTTTAAAATACCATTTTACTCTCAAGCAATAAATTTAACCTTACCAATGTAGGACTCCTGCAAAAGCAGCTGTAAAGAAAACAAAAGGTGTTAAGTTACTCAAATAGTTAAATAATTCAACATGAAATCATATTCATTAAAGTAATTACAGAATTACTCCAGAGATGCACAGAAGGTCCTCAGCCTCCAGAGGAACAGAAGAATAGGAATATCTGAATTAAAGCCTTTGAAAATCTGAAATTATGCTGATGGTATTCAGCAATAAGCAATGTTGCCACCTATATCCTGCATCACTCAAGTCAATCCATCAGGATCTAACACACTCATTTTGTCTATCAATAACAAAACTGAATTATAAGCATTTTTTTTAAATAAGCAGAAATATTTTTAACATTTTGAAAATATCTACCGTGACTGTTCAGTCAACTCTGCTCAGATTTTGGCTAACACACAGATCATGCTAAGGCCCGATGTATGCTAGGAGTAATGCTGTTAGTTCAAAACAAGGGCGACAGACGGGCAGGACCCAGTGGCCAGAAAGGGCCCAAGGTCAGTATGCAGCCATTAGCACGGGCAGCTTGCAGCCATTATCCTCGCATATTGACTGCCTGGCAGTTTCCTCAGAATCTGCTAACTCATGGAAATGGTACAGACCAAACTTCCAAGCTGGAAGGTATAAATACATCAGCTTGCCCAAAAAGTTTTGAAGCAGATCCAGCAACAGCTGGACTGCTGATACTTTCGTGCTTCCCAGCATGGTACAGGGGACACCTGCACCATGATGAAAGAGAAAGGATGAGCACTCCCACCGTCAGCTAGGTAACTGGTTTGCTCATAGGTGCACAAGTTGTTAGTTAGGAACGAGTTACAAGTTAGGAGAAACCTCCTGCCTTAAGTGACAAATTAATGAATTTCCATGTTAGACTACTCCTTACAAAGTTTGTCATGTTTGTTTTCTTTCCTAATGAGCTCATAAAATAAAGCTGAATTTACAAAGTACATTGTCCTGTGAATTTAAGAGATCCAAACAGACTGTGACAACCAACACAAATCTAATTGAGACTACAATTGCTAAAAAAGGCAGACTGCACATAATAATATTCCATTTGTCCATTGGGAGACTAACTGCACTGTTGTCACGTAGGTGCAGAACAAGGGAGGCAATCTGAGGGACAAAGGAAAAAGACAAATGATGATAAAGTGGCGGGTGAACAGTCTAGGTCTCTGACTTCTTGAGCACGACAAGATCCACAGAGAGCAGAAGCCACTCCATTTTGCTTGGGCAGCATTCACAACATATCCAGAGCTCACCATGGAAGCAAAGCCAGCATGAGCAAGGGTCAAAGGGCAGGCATTTAGAGGCCACAGCACTCATTCTAGACTGAAGGTGTCTTGGTTGCCCTCTAGGCACACACTGGCTCTCTGCCACAGAAAGGTCAGGTAGACTGGTTGCCTTCAACCCAAGAAAATCTTCAGGGTTACTGAAGAGCCTTCTTATTCACATAGGCTATATGGAGTAGAGAGAAAGTGGAGAGGTCAACCACCCTCCCTGCTTACCCCCAGCGGAGCCCGGAAGGTGCTCAGCACCGCGTCCCTCTCCAGGGTGCTGATCCGCACACACCTCCTACAGCTTACGGGCTCGGCCCTTGCCTCTGCCACCACAGGGAAGGGGTCAAGTCGCTTGCACATAGGTAAAATGTAAATCAAATGCCTGCACACTGATGCAGAACACGGTCGGAGAGTTAGTGAACGCATGTGTGTTCAGACTGCAGGTTACGTGCGTATGGTGGCCTGTTTCTGGAATGCAGCAGGGACTAGAGAAAGAAAAACACCTTTGAAAAAACACTGAATTTGTGCGGAAAATGAGTGGACTGAATGTACGGATCATGCCCTAGTATACATTCCTAAACCATGTGTTCCTCCAACACAGAGCCTGGAAGTGCTGCTGCTGGCAGTACTTGTTATCATTGTCACCACAGGTCATAAATGTAGTTTGTTGCATTATGAACCTCAATTTTAATATTAAAGTTCTGTATACAGAGATGTGCAAGGTGAAACTGGCTAAGACAGGGAAAAAAAAAAATCACCTAAGGCAAAAAAGACTTCTAAACTGCCGGCCTGCACAATTTAACATTCATCTCAAGTTACATACTTCACGTAGTAGTTGAGGTTGTACAGTACCACACTGAAACTTCCTTAAGAGTTTTTCAGCTCCACTTTAGTCACTGAAGTAGTTTTCTCAAAGAGAAGCCTGAATTTCGGTTAGACAATGAATACCACAAGCTTTCATTTAAATCTTTACATTTTTACAGATACTTTCTAGGAGAAAAAAAAAAAAAAAAAAAAATCACCGAAGGATTGCTCAATCACATTAAGTGGATTTAAATATCTTAGGAAAGTTTCAGGAGCTACACTTATTTTTATATTAAGGATATTTACATTAGTTCTCACAGAGAGCTGCAAATTCCTTTTCCAGAAAATCAGACATGGATATGATATGGAATTCCAGGTAAGCACATCAGCTATATCAGCAACACAGCAAACCATATTCCATAAACAAACACGTTTTGCAGTAATTGTATGGAAAGAAACAGAGCAGTCCATACCTTTCTTAGTTATTACTTATCGAGTCTCACATTTGCACAAGGCATTATTTCATTTGTCAGCAACATTTCTAAGATTCCCAGTAAGATTAGATGCTGAAATATATTTACATATACACCCCCCCAACTTTAAAAGAAAATATATATAAAATTTAAGACAGATTACATGTTAGGTGACAATATACAGTAAAGTCAAAATAAATGCACATTAGCTACCACTACTGCTCGTGATCTCAAATCCATGGGCTTCCAAATAAGCCAAATATGCAGTATTTCATTATTGCAAATAAATTATCTATTAATATGGAAATTACATTTCAGATTCAAACATACCACTTATTTCATAGAGAAAACTATATTTAAACCTGATTCTTTCCTTCAGTAAATGTTTTATTTAAAGTCAATGCATTAAGTGTAAATACATTCAAAGTTATTTTGGAGAATTTCATACACATTTTTATAATACTTCACAATATCACTCTATATAAAATGAAGACCTTTTGTAATCGCACAGCAATTCATGTAATTACTCACTTTTCAAGAGACAATGCACTTAATTCATAGACTTCCACTATGAGTCCAAATCAGCATTTTTTAACAGACTGCATCCAGACTTACATTAAGCTAGTTTCTGATGGAAAACAAGCAGATCAGCTCTCTTAAATTACCATCCTTTGATCCCGTTAATGTCCTTACTGGGAAGGGAACGAAGGAGAGGAATACTAGAGCCCTAATGCTACAAAGACTCATACAGCTACTATGTACTTGAACTTGCAGATGCCATTTTCTCACCCAAACTAAGAATTCCTAAAAGCAAAGCATACGATCAGATTTTTGCAGACTAGGGCTATTATGTAAAATCTGGTAGTTCATTCTTCAGATTTCCTATTTTTGCCTGTGTTTCTGTTCTAAGAAAAGCAATATGAATGGCATATAAAAAGCATTCTAATTCTGGAAATTAAATACTGAAGAATGAAGCCATAATATATAGAACTCATTTACCAAGAGAACAACAAATACTGAGATACTGTAGGGCAACAGGATGGATGTGAAACGTATTAGAAACTGATTAATACTTTCCAAGTATCCCCAAACTGAGTCGGTAGGAATACAGCAGAACTGGGAACAATGAGGAGCGTGCAAGCATGGACTACTTCTGCAGCTTAGTCAAGATGTTTCATTGTGAGATTCTGTGCAATCTAGAAAGGATGACTTCAAGAATAAGGCCTCAATTCAATGGTCATTTAAACCCCCCAACATAATAGGGCAAAGTGTTCTATGAGAATGTCCTTGAAAATCTGACAACTTTATGGTTGCAGATAAATAGGAGATAATTCTTAAGAGAAAAAAAAAATCCACATGCTATAACAAAACTAGCTCCAACTGTGGGAGTCTGTTTTCAAAATCCAGACCTTAAAGCTTAAGCAAAACAACAACAAAAATTCAAATATCACTAAAAGTAACCAAAAAACACTATTTCATATTTAGTATAAGTACATTCTTTCCTACTGCAGATACTGTATGCTATTACATACTTTGCTATTAAGGGTTTACTCCTATTAAAAATATAAATAGCTCCCTCAAGTATTTAATTGCTTATCTGGGTTTCACAGCCAAACTCAAACTCCAGAAATTATAAAGCTCTCTACCTAATCTGCTCTCAAATTTCAATCAAAGGAAAGCATTTTTCAATTTTGACCATCAGTTTAATGTTTCTATGTCATTTGAGTAACTACCAGTCTAGGAAACGCTGAATAAACACAGGTAAGCAAAGCAATTCAGGAACAGTTTATTACTCAATTAGTTTGTAAGCTAAGGGCTGTTTCCCTGCTACTACTTTGCAATGTAATTCATCAAACTGAAGAAACTCCCTTTGGCAACAAGAACTACTGGTGGTGTGATTAATAGCGCCAGCATCTTTGGAATACCCTGACAGTCTTTTAACACAATACCTTTAAGAGTACATCTAATTGCGCATCTGACAAATACGCTATTATTTAACATTTGTTAACTTTAGGAATGCATTTCTTATTTAATTTTGCAAATACTTTAGGTGCTTTTTCCAAGACTGGTCATTAGCCATTTTATTATTTACTCCAAAATATTCCCAAAGATAACATCAGAATTTACAACCCCCTACAGTTGTATGTTCTTCCACCCGTAATCCTTCCAAAACAAGTTGTTTTGATTACATTACTTATAAGAGTTGTTTGTTGTTTTGGTTTTTTTTTTCCCTAGAAATTAATGAGTAGATAGTGGAAGTCAATAAACATCTGGACAATTTTTTTTCTACTAACATTCTGATACCACATTAACTGCTACAATAACAGCTTTACAAAAGTTATCAGGTAGGAAGTTGTTTCCTGTCCCTTTTCAACATAAGCTATGCTTTTTTGCTTTTCCAAGTTATATTTCCAAACATATTTTGATACAGTTTACAACTCGAAAGGTAAACAGTATTTTCCCCGACATACTCCTTCTACTTACCCAGAAGTAAAGTGAGCCATATCTTGCTATCTGCTTTTACAATGAAGGCCTTTCTGTCACCAACAAATACTGTCAAAAGAAAACAAATACCTTAAGCATCAATTAAGAACAGCCTCTGTAAAAGGAAATCTGTTCAAACTCTGCAGCATTAGTTTTCCGTAAAAATCTTGACTAGACTTCAAAAATGCTGAAAGAAATTTCATACAGCAAGTTAGTAACCACACATAAAAGCTTTAAACATCATAGATAGCCCATTAAGGTGACTGCACTAATCATTAGGTTTTTAATTCCCGAAGTAACTTTTACAAAATAACTTGTCAAAAGAGGATTTCTGTGTAGATATGTTATTGACAAATTTGCTCAAAGAGAAAGTCAGCCTTTTAAAGAATAAGCAACCCTCCATCCTTTCAGAAAAGCGTTATCAAGAGATAAGCTGGTCATGCCAACACTGTAAGCGGAGCCTGTGAACACGATTAGAGAGGCTGTTTTAACAAGAGTTAGCTACGCAAACAGCACATTTTCCCGTCTCTCCCCCAAAGGATGCTAAAGCGGTAAAAAGCCCTTTGCTCTCCCTTCGCCCCCGATTCTCACCGATACCAGTGCGGGTCTCGTCAGCATTTATTTATTTTTTTTCTTTCTTTCTTTTTTTCAAGCCTCCTCTCATTGTGTCAGACTGGAGGACGGGCAAG